>NW_012267272.1:1467508-1567498 GCF_000151885.1 Dipodomys ordii | reverse complement strand
GGATGAGAAGGGATGGGAAGGGGAAACAAAGGAGGAGGCTACAATGCTTGATAAGAAATACACTCATTATCTTGCCCATGTAATTGTAACCCCTCTGTACAGTATTTTCACAATTAAAAAAATCACACACGCATAAAAAATAAAAATATACACAGACAGTTTACTTTTTCCTTCCCTGATTATTTAATTGATAATCCATCCTTTGTAAAGGTCAAGTTTAACACAACATTTTTGTATTTCTTACAAAAACTATAAGTTCTATCATTAAGAAGTTCAATCCTGGCTGGGTCCAGTGGCTTATGCTTGTAATGGGAGGTGGAGATCCCTAGGATCACAGTTCAAAGCCAGCCCAAGCAAAAAGTTTAGCCAAGTCTCAATAAGCTAGGTATGGTACTGTTACATGTCTATAATTCCAGCTATACTAGAGACATAGTTACCTCTGTTTGTGTCTGCCTGAAGCAGATAGATGAAGGAAAGAAGGAAGGAAGGAAAGAAGAAAGGAAGGAAGGTAGGAAGGAAGGAAGGAAGGAAGGAGGGGAGGGAGGAAGGAGGGGAGGGAGGGAGGAAGGAGGGGAGGGAGGGAGGAAGAAGAGAGAAGAAAGAGGACGAGGGACGGAGGGAAAGAAAGAGGGAGTGGAAGAAAAGAGGGAGGGAAAAAATGGAAAGATCATATCTAAAAAATAACCTACAAAAGAAAGGCCTGCAGGATGTGTGGTGCACAAAAGGTTGAATTCAAACAGCAGTACTAGAGAAAAAAGGTATCATGTTGAGTAGTATTAGTTCTCTCTTTTTGTTTCTAATACAACTTTTTTAGTCCTGTTATAATTTGATTATTGCTACCTCATAACCCAAAAGTGTTAAATACTCAAAATTGCATAATTTTCTCCCCAGGATTTGACACTGGCAGGACAGCTTTGACCAAAAGGTTGTAAAAAAAGGTCTTATTACCTAGCAACTACAACAGATACTACTAAAATTTACTGGAGTATCAAATTGTGCTTCTTTCACTTCAGAGTTAGAAAGCTGTAGCCATTTGAGCAGCTTGAGTTTTTCAAAGTATTCATTCTGTCCTGCTTTCATGGTGTGGCTATAGGATAGTTGTCTTATTTTTAATCTTCAAGAAGGAAAAGGGAATAGATTTGTTTTATTTTTGCAAAGTTGTTTTGTTGGTTATTTCAGTACAGTCTGGATTATTGACATGTTCTTCAGGAAGATGTGTATCCTTCAGTAGTCTCTTGGTTGTGGGAGTAGGGAAAGCGAGGACTTTGGGCATACAACAGGGTTGAATCTACATTCTCCCAGGACCCAGCCAAGATGAAGGCACTAATTTCCCAATGAGGTCTTGAAAACTTGATATTTTTGAGGGTTAAAGTGTCTTAATTTCTCACTCATAAGCTCTACTGATTTGCTCTACTGAGTCTACATTTCTCTTGGCCTTCCTAAGGTTGGTAGGGTTTGGCATGGTGTGAAGGGGTGTATAAAAGATCTGGTGGCTTCAGGAGCTGAGGAGATGAAAAAGCTTTAATGAGGTAGTTAAAGAACCCTGATCAACCTAGTCATTTACAGACTCTGGATTCCAGCAGTTTGTAGCTAGCCCTGCAATAAACCCTGTAGAATTATGACAGACAGGGAATTGTATAAGCTGGCAAAAGAGAGTCATTTGAGAGGAATGGTGAAGAAAATAAATTGCCATTAAGAAGAAAGATATTTTACTAGTTTCACTTGTGAGGGTTGCTAATTAAATTCTATAGTCATGCATACATCAAATGAGTAATTTTAAATATATGTCACTTATAGTGGATGGCATTGCTTATATTGCATCATAAAGTGTCATACTTATCTGTATGATTAATTGGCTTTTTGATTGCTTGACTTCTATATCAATTAATATTTTGTTTCTTTGTTCCTCTGGAAAGCTTGGGGAGGAACATAATGCCAATAATGATAATAAAAAGAAACAACAACACGACAGGACAGTCCATTCCCTCAAAGAGTCAAGGAGGAGAAGAAATTTTTATGTACTTTTACTATGAGATAAACCAATGAGTGGAGCTAGCTTAGCATATAATAGAACCACAGCTGAGCCACTGAGATTCTAAAATACAAACAAGCCTTTTGGGAGGAGTATGGCAATGACTTAATAAAAATGGTATATGGAATAAAAAATTCTTTGATTTTTTTTTCTTTCACTAAAGTGCTTTCTAAACATTTGTCAATGAGTTTAGGTCAGTGGGTGGCTTCTTGTATAAGATCCTCACCTTCACATAGTGATTAAAAGCAGATCTTCCTGGTAGATTTGCCTGTGTGAGTTATGCACACCTAGAGAGATATATTATTCCTTTGATTCTTGGAAATGTTGTACTGGTTTCCTCATTCATGTGAAATCTGGGCAGGTTCCCTGTGGCTTCTCTAGTTACTGAGAATTGCAGGAGCACAGATGAAGTTCTCTGGTCCACAGGTTTGCACACTGAAGACAAGAGAAGCCAGTGCTATTGTAACTGTGACAGTTACTTCAGAGATTTTAGAAAACCTGCTTGGAGAATGTCTGTTGAGTTATTTTAAGCAAGAAATGAGGGTTCACATAAATACACATATATTAATTGTTAGGTAAAAAATTTAATAAGGCCCATATATCACCATATCTTTTGATACACCTATTTATAGCTTAGGTGCAAAGACTGAACCATTCTGTACTCTTTCTTACTATCCCAAAGAAGGTTTATTATTGCAGGTATTTTTTAAAGTAGCAAGTAAGATTTTTCCTCATTTCATTCTCTGGGAAAAAAAAATCAATACAGTTTAGTGGGTATGAGGGTCTTATCCTTAATTCATTATTCAACAAATCCTCCAAATGCATTGGCTTTTCTGTTAACCGCTCTGAAATTTTGAGTGGGAAATGTGGTTTGAGTAACCTTGAATTGCTTTTTTAATCTGGCTTTAGGGATACGAGTCTTAAACTTTTTTTTTTTTTTTCCTTCCTGGAGTGAGCTTTAAAAAGAGCATCCCACTAAAATGATCTCCTTAACTGGAGCCAGTTCTTCTGTGTCTGACTTTAGAGAAAAGATTTGCAAATCATGGGATCAGCACTTAATTTGGGGCTCTATTTACCATGTCGGCTGTCAAGAAGTATTAACCTTAAGGTAAGATGAGACCATGGAGTACAAAGCTGTGAGCGGACAGCATACAGTACACCAGGTATTAAATAGCATTATCCATCCTGCTTGCTACAGTAAATAGGATTTCACTATTATGATGTGTCAGGCCTTTCAGTGAAATCACATTTACAAGACACTAAACTGCCATCCTCTCTGCTGAGCTGCTTTATTCTGGGATCTTGCTTTCATATTAATCCTGTTGGTAGGAAATACTTGTACCAATTCTGCATGGAAATTATAATTTAATGATCTCTTCCTTTTCTCTATTCAGAGATTAGAATGGACCACTGTGCTTTGCAGTGATAGCTCCAGGGCTCTGGGCAAGATAATATAGAGTTCAGCTTTAAAGCCCAGGGTTGCCTTTCTGTGAGCGCTTGTAATGATCCCAAGTGTGAAGATGCCACAATGTGGGTTACCTATGTCCTCACCTCCCCATGTTTCCTTTGCCTTCTGAAAGACTGCAACAAAACAATATGATTCTTTTTGCCATGATGGCTTTTTTAAATAACATACCATGCTACCTGAATGTGTAGAGACAAGGGAAGTAATGAAGCATTGAAATTCAGGGCAATTCATTCTAGTTTTAAAGATTCTATATGTTTTGTGGAGGCTGAGCAAGCCATTGAATGTGACAAACAATTAATACCTCCTTTCCTTCTTTGGAATCTTTTTCTTTCTTTGCCATTGCCAAAAATGTTGTAGCCAGGAAGTCGTTCTGTTTCCTTTGTATGAGATTGAAAATGGACTAATCTTTTGAATTTTCTTCACATCCAATTTGTAAATTAGGGATTATTTTGCTTCTTGATATTATGTTTATTTATAAATTTCAAAAGAACTTCATTGAGGCACACCAGCCTTATTTTTTTGTGTTTTCCTGACTGAAAAATTAAAAAACATGAGTATTAAATTTTTTAAAGGAAATTGCAGGGCTTGTGTTAGAAAATGTTCTTTACTCCCAGTTTTATGCACAGACCATGAGACAGCTGTGCCTTCTTGAGATTATATTGCAATACATTAGTTTCAGTTAGAAAGATACATTTGGTCATTACAACATTTGCAAATGATATTAGCTCATAGAATCACCCAGAAAGAAGTGCCCACATCTGAATGTGTCATATCCAGCAGGTCTGCACAATAAGGTCAGCATTTAATGAAGGGAACACAAATCCAATTTGGTCACTGAGATTGAGATAGGATTTTGACCTTGACCATTCTTATCAGTCATAAGGTGGCTAGCAAGAATCAGTGGCATTTACCACTCATTCACAAACACATGTATTAATCTCTTACAAGGGAACGTGCATTCCGCATAAATATGGTAATGAATACGAATGCCATAAACACACCTGGGCATCTGGCACAGACCTTTTCATTCACAGAATGGATTCATGGGGACTATGCTCGATTCTTTATTTTCAAGAGCAGAAGTGTTTTGTGAAGAATGTCTGCTATCCACTGATAGCTGGTCAGAAGATCATGGCACCCAAAGGAGATTTAATGGGTTGGAAAGAGCTAGCAGGTTAAATTTTCAGATCAACATCCAATGCCTGATGTACTAGGTCACCACGGAATCTCTGAAAAATAAGTATTAAGCAAGTAGGTTTCATGAAGACGAAGCTATTTCCCCTTTAATCACAGTGATAGCACCTGGCACATATTAGACATGGGATTTTTTTTAAAACTAGTGACTTTGTGAGACTGTGGGCTGAATTCTATCCCCAAATAAGTTGAGGAATGTTGGGTCTAACTGAGACCTCTTTACTACAGACCTTCTCAGAGTTTATATACATCCAGAGTTCACAAGAGGAGCTGCCACTGGGTGCCATGGTTCAGCATTGTATTTTCACAACAGAGTCTCTTTTTTGGAAACATCCATTAATCTTTCCTGCTGTGTCATCTGAGATTTGCATCTCTGCAGAATACAAATACTCACAGGTTTTGAGTCACCCATGGCATCCTTTGATATCAAAGTAGAGAAGAAATAGAATTCTATTACAGACTTCCTAGTCTGAGGGCTCCTGGGAAATTGCGCGTGTCCTGGGATTGCTTCCCCTTTGCACTCTGTGCAAATGCCAGTGAGAAACAGGCTGGTTAAACACACTGTAGCTCCCTCGGGCAAGGCTGTCTCTCCTGCCCCACCGCCCCCCTCTGAATTCTCCTTGTAATCCTTAGTCACTCTAATAAGAGTCTTTGTGAAAAGTGCAGCACAATATATACTTCTCAATTTTTTATTTATATGCATGGTCCTGATTCATGCTTAGCTTTCTCAAGCCTCCTCAGAATTAGAAATCACAACTAGTAGGGTTTTATCTGAACTTTACTATGTTGAGATTCAGAATCTTGTGTGAGGGGTATGGTGGGGTTTTCTGGCCTAAGTCTAGAGTTGTTTTGTACCGGGAGATGATACAAGCCAGTGATCACACACTCAGTAATTCATTTGCCTTCAGATGAAGTTTGGAAAGATAGCTCAGGTAACACTGTACATCCATATCCCCTTGCATCCGGTAGCCCCCTGTGAGTTCTGTCACAGTGAGGACCATGTCGGTTCCCTATTGTAACTGAAGTACGGAGACTAGCACTTAACATTTAACTGAGTACATGCTTGGTGAATATATCTATTGAATGGATGAATGAAAGTATAAGTTGGAGCTCACGAATGGCCCATGGAGTTTAGAGATAGTTCTTCCAGGTTGCTTATTAACTGCTCACTTCAGGGTCTACCTTACCTGCAGATTTTCAGATCAACTGCCATCCTTCTTGTCTGGTGAAATTAAATATCAGTGCAATTAGAACTTTAGAGATAAATCATACTTACTAATGAGTCTTCTATCCATTGTTTTTAGATGACTTGCAAGTGGTGTGGAATTAGTTTTATCCACAAGCCTAGTGCTAAATCAGGCACAACTTTATGTATTTTTTTTCACACTTGGCTTTTGGGTGACAGTGCTCCTGGGTACTGTGTTCTCTGAACAGCCTTCTTGTTCCAAGGCCCTTGGCCAGGAAAAACAGTGTGAAAATCATCATTATAGCAGCTCAGAATTAAAATCCTTTTTCCAAAATGTTTGCAGCCAGGACTTTGTTTTGGATATTGCCTCCTTCCCACCCCCTAGCTTTTACAAGAGTTGTATGAACATAGTAGCCTAGCTTGGGGATGAGACCCAAGTCTAAAAAACAGAATTCATTTATGTTTCATATACACCTTTTACAAACAGCCTAAAGAAAACTTTGTATAATATTTTTATATATACTTACATTTTAATGGTAACCCAACTCATGCGGTTAGGTGGAGAATTTTCCACTTGTGAAATGTCAGTGCATAGAAAGCTTCTAGTTATGAAGCATTTGGAATTTTGGGATTAGGGATGTTCAACTGGAATGGTCTATTAAGAGATTATCATAAGCCAGCAGTGCTTGAAAGGATTTAACCCAGTACTGTAACATTTTATCCCTAAGATAATTCTTTAGAGAAAGGCATTTTTTTCTCCTATTCACCTAATCAATTTGTTGATTTTTTTTTTTTTACAGTAATGGAGTTTGAACTCAAGGCTTTATGCTTGCTTGAGCAGCAGTTCCAGCTTTTTTGCTGCATTTAGTTTGAAATAAGGTCTTGATTTTTCCATAGACCATCCTGGACTACATCTTCCTGTTTACTCCACTTGCTTTATCTGTGGAGATGAACTCTTGTGAATGTTTTTGCCTAGGCTAGCATCCATCCTGTCTTACATGGTTAGGATGACATAAGTGCACCCCTACATGTATTGAGATGACAGCTGATGAATGTGTTGCTAGGCTGGCTTCAGAACTCATCCTCTTACTCTGAACCTATCAAGTGTTTAGAATCATAGGCACGACCCATTGTGCCAAGCTAATTGCTGGTTTGGTTCTTGGAAGATTAGAGACCTTGAGTGACTTGCTTAAGGCTTCTCAGCTAGTGCAGTTAAGCCTCTGCCTTTCTCTGCTCTTAACAGCTCCTTCTGGGTGAGTGCTGCTGGACAATAAAGCTTCCAAGAGGCTTTGGTTGTGCATTTATTATGTGTTTTAACCCCCCTCCCATTATGGACATATTTTTTTGTTTTGAGCCATTAGACTCAAGTAATAGACTGTCAACTAAGTATGCCTTAGCAATATTTGGTTGACTACTTATTTAGAGGTTATTTGTCATAGGCTTACATCATAGCGGATCATATTTATGGTAAGGAAAAATTCCTTTCTTTACCAGCTTCATAGTCAGGTATTATGTGGTGATGATTGGATATCATTATTTAGGGTAGCTGTGGTACAGTCTTACAAAATAAGAGCTGGTGATAACTGGAAGCAATAAAGGAACTGTGAAGTAGGATGTACTTTTCTGAAGGGATAGAGTAAAAGAGGTTAGTTGCAGAAATTCAATGGGGCAAAATAACCAGAAATAAAAGCACAAGCCAAGGTAGCTCTGCCAGGCCGTGGTCATGAGACCTAGTGTGGTGGCAACTAGCAGTAGCACTCTGACATCTCCCTCGAACCACTGCCTGTTCTGCGTCGCCTGATGCTTACATTGTTTTGATTCAAAAGCTTAGTTTATGGCCACCAAAACATGCCTTTACCATTACTGAGTTTTTAAAGCAGGCATTGAGTCTTGTTTTATCTCTACTTTCATGCCATCAATCTTCCTGTCATAGAATTATTTGAATTTCATTTTCTCTAGACTCTGCCCTCAAAATTAGTTTCAGTAATTAATATCTTAGTAAATCCACTGCTGACTCAATTCCTGCTTTTAACTTTAGCTTGTTGACAGATTCTTTTCTGGGTACTGACAGCACCAAGGTTCCTCACTAACAAATCCCCGAGCTTCTGTTTGCTAGATTTCTGGAGAGAGTCTTACTGTGTAAATAGGCTGGCCTCAACCTGTGATCCTCCTGCCTCTGTCTCCCCAATGTTGGGATCACAGGAGGTGGACGTCATCGTGTTTGATCCCAAAACTTGCTTTTCTCTGTACATTCCTTTGCTTCGTTAGCCCTCCCATCAGCACTGTTGCTACCCTGCTTCATATCCTACCATGTGACACAGTCTGCTCACACCTCTTTTTTTTAATTTTATTTTATTGTAAAGATGCTGTACAGAGGGGTTATAGTTACATGAATAAAGCAATGAGGACATTTCTTGTCCAGCATTGTTACCCCTTCCCTTCTTGTTCTCCCACTATCCCTTCCCTCTCCCACCTCCCTTACTGCTACCTCTCCCACCCCCGAAGTTGTACAAGTTCATTTCCAATATGCTGTCTGGTGGGTATCATTGTTGAAATGTCTTGTGAGTATCATTGATGCAATGGGTCATCCTGTGTCCTTGTTTCAGCATTTTGTTATTCCCCTTCACCTCCCCAAATTAAACAAATGTATATGCAAGATGCAGTGTACCAAATCAAGTATAGTGACAGCAGGGGATATACCATAGGGGGAAGAACATACAAAGGAAACAAAAAAGAAATCATGTAGCACATTAAAAACAACAACAAAGAAAGACCTCTTGTGTCCATATCTTGGGGTTCATTTCACTTAGCATCATCTTATATGTTCATATGTACGTAGTTTTTGAGCTTTTCTGCTCATCTGATAAAATTATCCTAGACGTTTACTAATAATAGCAAATGAGGGAAACCATGGGACCTATATTTCTTTAGGTCTGGCTTACTTCACTTAATATGATTTTTTCCAAGTCTTTCCTTTCCTAAAAAAATGGGTCGGTGTCATTCTTTCTAATGGAAGCATAGAATTCCATTATCTATCTATCTATCTATCTATCTATCTGTCTGTCTGTCTGTCTGTCTGTCTGTCTGTCTGTCTGTCTGTCTATCTATCTATCTATCTATCTATCTATCTATCTTATACCACATTTTCTTGATCCATTCATCCACTGAGGGGCATCTGGGTTGGTTCCATATCTTAGTTATGGTCACACCTCATTTTAACATTAGTTTTTCTATAGCTTGACCATCATGTAGTCTCTACCTTGTATATAGGTGGAGTGTCTGTAATACATTTAGGGAATGGAAATAGCAATGAGAGTAGAAAAGTTCAAGACTGAGAAGAAAACATTGTAGGTTATCCTGGGTGAGTGATCTTGGTGTTGAAATCAGTCTGTGGGTCTGTTTACTCTGTCATTAGGTGAACATGTGACTAGAACTATAATAAGTGCTTCTGTAGTAGGAAAATAACACATAGTAAATTGTGAGCTATATTCTCTCATGGTGTAGTTATTCTAAATTGCAGACATTTGGCAGACATCCCTAGAACTTTTTTGTTAAAATTCAGTAGTATGTAATTAAAGTCAGAGACTGCCATTTCACTGTTGGATACATTAAAAAATCATATTATGTGTCATTTAGATTTGACCCTGAACCTATTTCCCAAAAGAATAATGGCAGAAAGACAAAAGAGTAAGTATTTTAATCTAACTTGAGGCTCAAATTATATAAAGTAACCACATTTATAGAAATATCAGCTATATTCTAGCAATTTAAGAGTAATTATGCAAAAGATAGCTTCTGAATGAATGTTACTGTAGAAGTGGCCAAATAAGCAATGGTGGTTATGATAAAATCCTAGGTTCCTAGGGCTGCCAGACAACAGAACAAGATTGCTGATATTTTATAGGCCTTTCCGGACTAACGCTTAAAACCAGTATTGAAACAATAACCTGGACACTGTGGTAATGAAATGGCATATTTTATAGACAAAAGTTTACTGCTGCTGAGACCTTGAGTATTCATCGCGTATAGAAGTACACCTCTCTTCAGAAGGGAATTGGAAACCTGGAAGCTTAAAATTTGGTTTTTACATCGTCGTTGGCAAAGGGAATGATGGCGATGTTTACCTAATTGTTATTGGTTCATCAAATAAGTTCTAGGGGAGTAAATGATACATATTTGTCTGTTTACATCCTTAGAACTGATTTGTTGTAGAGGCCCTTCCAAAGAATTTATAGTCACAATTAAAAATAACTATGATAGCTGAGCACTCATGGCTCATTCCTATATTTCTCGCTACTTAGGAGGCTGAGATCTAAGGATCACAGTTCAAAGCCAGCCCAGGCAGGAAAGTCTGTGAGACATTTATCTCCAATTAACCACCAGAAAACCAAAGTGACGCAGTGGCTCAAGTGGTAGAGTGCGAGCTTGAACTGAAGAGCTTAGGGACAGCGCCCAGGCCCAGAGTTCAAGCCCCATGACCACCACCAAGCAGGCAATAAGATCTCACCAGTTTTGTTTGCATTGTAAATGAGTGTGGAATGTCGTCTTTGAGTTCATTGCATACTAATGGAATTTTCAGCTAAACTTACCTGAATTGTTTTATCAGAGGAAAGCAGTACTTAGTTATTGGTCCTAGTTGCTGATGTTGTGAAGCAGTAGTTCTTCCATCCTTGTCCTGTGATAACTTTGTAATTACCTGGGGTAGATGAGAATAACCTTCAGCCTCAGAGTTTTAGGGAGGATAGGCTTTGATGAATCCCTAAGTGCGTGAACAACTTGAGACCTCTCCCCCAAGGGATTATCAGAGACAAGTGGGTGTGGCTTCAGGTGTTAGACCTACTACCTTTGTCCTTGGGAATGTATAGTCTGTTTGGCCCTCACATTTCTCATGGGTAGAGTGGCCTTTGTGACATCCTTCTTTGTGAGTATGGGGATTGAACAAAACATTATGTGTGAATTTATATATACATTCAGTTAGGGCAAATATCAGATATTATTAGCAACAGCAATACCTAGAAGGTAAATAGGAATTTCAGGTAGCTTTTGAGGAAAATCAGAGTAGCCCTAAAATAATATAGAAGAAGGGTTGAATTTGTAAACACTGGAATTGTATTTGAAATAATTATGTATTATTTTGTGTTAAAATAGTGCATAAAATTTTGCCTAAAGACATGAGTTTTTGAGTCAACTGAAGAACTTCTTTTGTGATACATAAATAATAATTCTTTTTTTTTTTTGGTTGGTCATGGGGCTTGAACTCTGGGCTTTGGACACTGTCCCTCAGCTCTTCAGCTCAAGGCAAGCGTTCTACTGCTTAAGCTACAGCGCCACTTCTGGTTTTCCAGTGATTTATTGGAGATAAGAGTCTCATGGACTTTTCTGTCTGAGCTGGTTTTGAACTGAGATCCTTAGATCTCAACCTCCTGAGTAGCTAGGACTATAGGCATGAGCCACCAGCGCCTGACTCATAAATAATAATTCTTTTAGCCTACAATTAAGCATACACGTAGCCTTTCTGATTTTTTCAGACCTCTTCAATGTATGTCCTTTTATTTGATGAACAGATTTTCATTCAAATTTGGTAGACTTTATATGCGATATTGGTGTATGTAAACATAGGTCTTTTCTGTCATCCACCATCTTTTGAGCTCTTTTTCTTTGTAGTTGAATGAATGTCTCTCTAGCTAATAGGTAGGAAATTTAAAGCAAAAGCAATAGGACTGGTTTCGCTGTCACATTTCTACAATTTAAGTGGCTTGTTTACCATAACCCTGTGATACTGTGATTTTGTAGTCCAGTTCCTCCAGACCAAAGAAATGAGGAAGATAGGTTCTAGGGATTGAGGCTGCAGAGCTTGAAGAAGTTGCCATCTGGGGGAAAGGCCGTGCTTACATGGGATCCTCTGATGGTGTGCCACGCACACATCAGCGGATATTTTTTGGTTTTAATTTTAGCATTACAGAGAAAGTCTCTGATTTAGGAAATCTGCATGCAACAAGAATTAACTTTTTAAATTTGACATCTGGGCCAATCTTGCAGGGGTTTTACATTTTTTTTTAACATTAAGTAAGAAGGGAAAGACTTGGAGAGGATTATGTTAAATGAAGCAAGCCAGACCCCGAGAAGCACAGGTTGTGTGGTTTCCCTCATTCGTGGGAGCTAGAATATACCCACAAACCTAGAAGTAAGCACACTAGGTGGTACCCAGGCAATTATAAATGAGTTAGCTGAAGGATAACAGAATCCTTGGAGAGTGCAAATAGTGTAATTCTTTAGAAAGAATAAGTCAAAAGCCCAACAAAGTGACTATTAGGAAACGGATACCTACTGGGGGAGCATCAAGAGGAGAGGGGTAGAAGAAAGAATGGGAGAAAGGAGTAGAATGCAAGCAAGAATGCATTGTATTTGCCACAGAGCTGAGAAAAATCAGGGAAGGGGGATAAGTAGAAGTGTGTGGGGGGGTAAAAATTGAAGGGATGACACAGATCAAGATGTATCATAAAATGCTTTGCTAAATGGAAAAAATTAGTACATAACCTAAAATTAAGAAAAATGAAGAAAGGGATGGAATGGGTGAGTATGGTAAAAGGGGTGACATTGCTCAAGAGGTGCTGTATTTATAAACTGCTCTGTTGAATGGCAATTCCTGTGTATAACCACCTAAAGAAAATAAAATATAACAAGGAGAAGTGACGAATGAGACCATTTTATCCTCTGTGTCATCCCTTCAAGTGCTGTGGATGACAAGACAGACCCATGGATGTGTGAGTGACATTGCCACCGGCTTGGGAACATGCCAGGAAGACCTGGAGTGGTTAGTCCTGGCCAGCCACTCCTGTCCTGATGATCCTGTGCACAGCCAAGATTAATCCTGGTTAAAAGACCTTTCCTTGAAAACTAAGACTTTTATTTGGGAATTTATTCCTTGAAGCCAGAACACATTTCTAGGGTGGTGGCTTTCAGGAGAATAACAATGGAATGTCGATACTGATATTTGTAAATTTCATTTCTACAGGAAAATGTACTCTGATGTACTTTTGGCATGTCTCATATGAAAAGTATTCGCCATTGAGTAAAACCACCAAAATTCCTTTTAATTATAAAACTAAGGATCTCAACATATTGTTGGCTACCTCTGAGGGAAAAAAAAAAATCACAGTAGGCAGTGGTATCTTTCTTACAGCTTGACCTTTTTTGACTAAATTCTTTTCAAAAGCATCCTGAGATTAGAGAATTTTCATTAAAATTAAATGAGGAAATAGTGCAGTTTCCAAGCAATAACCATCTAAAATACTTTTTGGTATGAACCTCTGTTATCTTCTTCTTGCAATTTAAATTTCCTTTTGTATTTCTTCCAGAACTTTCTACTGAATTTATTCTGAATGCTTGACATGTAAATAATAACCCTGAACACTTATCAGACCCCTATCAGGTATCTTTCATGTCCATCGGTGGAGTATTTTCTATCCCCTGAATCAAATTCTGTCTTAATGACCATGTACATACAAATGTGAGAATGTAAGGTGAGGATTAAACTCAATTTACCCTCAATTGAGGGTAAATGTGTTTTTTTTTTGTGTATGTTATTACATCAAGACAAAATTGGACATACTATTTTAAATTGTTTTGTTCCATTTTCACTGGGATACAGAATGTGGTAAAGTATTTGCTGACTTGCCACCTTGAAACAGTATGCCTATATTTCCCAAAGCCCATTTTATATAATGTACCTTCTCAATCCTACTATTATTTAAAGAAAACCATGTTTCTTTTGAGAAAATTACTTCTTTTAAAGTTTATCCAAACAGCAAAGCAAGATATTGGTATATATCATTCCTGCCTTACATTTCTAATCATTTGTCCTAAAATCAGGAATGGTAACAAAATATTATATATTCATGATACATATTTAAATAAGTAAAATACTGACTTATTTAACATATTTCTAGTGCTACTTATAAATATTTTAAGAGAGAGAAAGGTGTTTGCTGTCATCAATTAATAAGTTCAAAAATACTCATAAAACTACCTGGTTTCTCTGTAAGTTTTGTTAATCAAAAATAACTGTCTCAGCTAAGATTTAAATTAGGTTTGAAGGATTTTCTTGGGAATGTTATAAACTTTAAAAAAAATGTTAACATTTTTGTCCTTGTTATTAACAATTCAGGACCTAGGTCAGGTAACGTTGCTTTTTTCACCCTATGTCTTTGTTGCCGTGGTTGGTCACTAGATTTCATTTTTCCTTTTGTAAGGAAAGAGTCTTCTATGGGTCAGGCTCAGTTTAGGTTCTGAGGATGTTGCAGAAAGCCAAATAAAAACTCTTCTTTCTAGAGGTAACAATCTGTTAATTCAGGACAACCACAAACTTCATGAGAAGTAGGGATAATTCATGGTAGAATTATTTGCATATAGAATTATGTCTCTATCTATCTATCTATCTATCTATCTATCTATCTATCTATCTATCATATCTAAGGAAGATGAGATCTGAGGATCACAGTTTGATACCAGCCTGGCAGAAAAGTAGATGCTGCTTGATTAGGGACTGAATGCAGGTACCATGTGTATCATATACCTTGGGAAAAACCTCTGACAGTTCTTGATTAGCATTAGTTGTCCCAATCTTGCACATTGACTCAATACCATTTACTGATCTGGTGCCTTCTTCACTCTCTTTTCAGAAAGTGCCAGGGTTGCTTTTCAAGTACAGTGTCTGGCCTGCCAAACCCAGCAGATGGTGCTTATTTTGGTCTGTATTTCAGCCGATCACTTCTATGTTAAGTTCAAATGGCACTCATATTTCAAGAGTGACTCTAATCCTTTTTTCTTCTAGAGAAATAGTAAATAGGCAATACAAATCTGGTAAATGAATATTGAAGTATTTTTTACATTTCTTATCAAGTGAAAGTGCACCATGATTTTCCCTGTGCCTTTCCTCAAGCCTCCCCCAAATCCAAGTCAACATTAATAATCCTACATGGCTATATGAAATGAAGCATAACATTTGTTGTGAGCTTATCATTTACCAGTCCAACATACTCCATTATTTTACTTAACCTTTCCAGGTGCCTGGAGTGCTCTTCTCATTCTATAGAGAAATAGAGTGAGGTTCAGTAATGGTATGTACTTTATCCAGGGTCCTGAAGATATAGCAAGATACATATTCCTCAACTTTACATACACATGCTTAGTGAGAGCTAACAGGGCTTAAGAGTTCACTAAACAAAAAGGAGTTAAGCATTCTCTTTGACTCAGTGTTGCTATTGGAGCTAAACATACAAATGAGCCCCAGATATGTTTCAGGCCTTTTAGAAGTACTGGGGTTTGAACTCATGGCCTCACATTTGCAAGCCAGATGCATTGCCACCTCAGCCTCAACTTCCACCTCTTTGGCTCTGCTAATTTTTCAAATAATGTCTCACTTTTAGTCAAGGTCTTCCTGGACTGCAGTCTTCTTACTCTCCTATAGCTGGAGTAATAGGTAAACTCCACTGTGCCCAGCTTTTTCTGTTGAGATGGCGTCCTATGAATTGTTTGCCCAGGCAGGCCTAGAACTGCAGCCCTCCTGTTCTTAACCTCCTTCACAGCTGCTATGAAAGATATGAACCAGCTTGTCCAGCTACTGGTTCCGATGGGATCTTTTCCTCTCTGGGCTGGCCTCAAACCATTATCATTCTGATCTTTGCCTCAAAATGACTAGACTTTCAGGTGTGAGCCCCTAGTATCTGACTTGACTCTTTGTGCTTAAACTCTTATAATTGTTTATCTCCTTACTTCAGTCATCCTAACCATCACTACTGTCTATTTAAGCAAAGTAATATTTCAGGAACTTGAGTTCGATTAGAGACCATCTTTGCTTCTCCTTAAATAGAGTCGAAATCCTTTACTTGTCTCTTAAACAAGAGGTAAGGAGGCAAGTATAACTAGAAAGAAGAGAGTAAGGAACACCTCACGTCATAGACTGGATTTAAGATGAGAAAAAACAAGGAAACAAGGTCAGTCCTGTACTGACCTTGATCAGTCCTGGCTGCTTCACCTAGATAAAAGATAGAACTAGGTTACTGAATCTAGAAGACAGAGAAAAGTAAATTTGCTTGTTGAAGCTAGGAAATGACAATCAATATGTAAATCATAAATAATGGCATTTGTTTTTTTTACTTTTAGCAATGTAAATTTTGGGTACTTCTATAATAGATTATAGCATATGAAGTTAGAGACAAGGCTTGGAAATTGTAGTCTATGGGGACAATACAAAGCTATAAGACTGAGGAGCTTCCTTGAGAGGCCAAATGAAGGTCCAGAATACAAATGGACCTGAATAAGCCCTGAGGCCAGAATGGGTGATGATATCTCTGGGGAGAACAGGAATTGGGTGGTAAACAAAACTTGGAAGCTGTTCTCTACCATCATGGAGGAAGTAGCAATCATAGCCTAAAGAAATGACATTGCCCCATTTGTTAGGAAATGGAAAGATTTGGAAAAAATTATATTAAGTGAAGTAAGCCAGACCCAAAGAAATATAGGTCCCATGGTTTCCCTTATTTGTAATAACTAGTATATGTCTGAGACAAGCAGAAAAGGTCAGATAAGTTGATGTTAGGTGAAATGAACCCCAAGATAAATATTCAAATGGTTTTTTCTTTCATGTGATTGTTTCTAACACATTTATAAGATTATTTCTTCGTTGCTTTGTATGTCCCTCCTCCATGGTATAACCCCTGTTTTCACTGTATTTGATGTTGGTATAATTTGTGGAGGGGAAGGGAAAAAACAAATTGTTTAAATAGGGATACAGGTGGACCCATTGCAACAATGAGATGTACAAGTCATTATGTCGAAAACCAAACTTTACAACTTTGGGAGGCGGGGAAGGAAGGGAGATGAGAAAGGATAGGAAGGGGAAACAAAGGAGCAGGAAGGGAGATGGGAAAGGCTAGGAAGGGGAAACAAATGAGGAGGCAACAATGCTTGATAAGAAATGTATTCATTGGGACTGGAAAGGTGCCTCAGTGGTAGAGCACTTGCCTTGCATGCATGAGGCCCTGGGTTCGATTCCTCAGCACCACATAAGCAAAAAGAAAAAAGCTGAAAGTGGTGCTGTGGCTCAAGTGGTAGAGTGCTAGCCTTGAGCTGAAGAGCTGAGGGATAGCACCCAGGCCCAGAGTTCAGGCCCCATGACCAGACCCCCCAAAAAGCAAAAAAAGAAATGTATTCATTATCTTGCCCATGTAATTGTAACCCCTCTGTATGGTATTTTCACAATAAAGAATAAAAATTAAAAAAAAAAAAAGAAATTCAAAAGATCAAGAACTAGAGAGGACGTGGCCAAAAGGGAACCCTAGTGCACTGTTAGTGCACTGTTGTTCAGCCACTCTGGAATGCAGTATGGAGGCTCCTCAAAAGACTAAACATAGAGCTCCCCTGTGACCCAGCAATCCACTTCTGGGCATTTAACTCAAATGACCACAAACAAGGTTATACTGAAGCTACCAACACAACTATGTTCATTGCACTATTATTTACCATAGCTAAGATTTGGAACTAATCCAGATGAAAGTGTGATACACACACACACACACACACACGCACACACACACACGCACACACACACACACACAGTGGAATTCTATGCTTCTATCAGAAAGAATGACACTGCCCCATTTGTAAGGAAATGGAAAGACTTGGGGAAAAAAATCATTAAGGGAGGGAAGCCAGACCCAAAGAAACATAGGTCCCATGGTTTCCTTCATTTGTAATAATTAGTATATGTCTAGGATACTCCTAGAAGATGAGCAGAATAGCTCAATAGCTATGTACATATGACCATATAAGATGATGCTAAGTGAAATGAATTCCAAGACAGACATAAGAGGTGTTTCTTTGTTGTTGTTTTTAATGCAGTGAGTGATTTCTTGTTTCTTTTGTGTGTTTTTTTCCCCACTATGGTTTATCCTCTGTTGTCACTGTATTTGATTTTGGTACCCTGGGTATGGTATATACGTTTATCTGAGTTAGGGAAGGGAAGGGGAGCAACAAAATGGAGAGACAAAGGACAAAGGGGAACCAATGCAAAAGTGATACTCACAAGACATATGTTGGAAATGATCTGTATAACTGAGGGGGAGGGGGAGGAAAAGTGGGAGAAAAATGAGGGAGGGGGTAACAAGTTTGACAAGAAATGTATTTACTACCTTATGTAACTGTACATTACCTCAACAATAAAATATTAAAAAAAGAACATCTGCTATACCAGTAATATCTTTAACATACCTAAATTTTATTAGTCTTGTTAAAGTAGGAGTTCATTTAAGTTTAATTTGCATAGGATTAAAGTACATTTTGACATGTATGTATGGGAAAAATAAGGTTATGGTTATTGACCTGTTAAGCAATTGTTTTCTTCTGTGATTTGTCATTCCCTTTTTTGTAACTTCATTTTGTGGTGTAGAAATGTAAAATAAATTCTGGCCTCAGTTTTCTCATTCATAAACAGAAGGTAATAGTTCTGACATGATGAAGTTATTATAATGTTTAAGTGAGATAATCTATATAAAGTTCCAAATAGGAGTTGGACATGGTGTGAGATGCCTGGGACCCTAGCATTCTGGAGGCAGGAGCAAGAGATAGAGGCGACATACTGTGTCCTTATCCATACAATAAAATGAAATAAGGAAATTAAAAGATGTGATTACCTGACACCTGATCTTTATCCTTGGATGTGAAATATTACTATTAACATGGTTTCATTCTCTAATTCCCTAGCTTTGGGTAAGGACAACTTATATGGTATGACTCTTTTGGGTTCCAATAATGCCTTACATATAGTGAAATGTTTGAAAGAATTTTCTTTTTCAAAATAAGGTCACTTTCAGAAATTGTTTTTCTTGGAATAAAAAATGATAAGAAAAACTAAATTAAATAATCTTGCCATCCATCCCATGTTTTATAATGGAAACTGGGAATTTTAAACTGTGAATCATCTCTGAAGAACCTATTGTTTTCTTTCCCCTAGGTGGTTGTTTAAAAGAGAACACAAATAAAGGAAACTCTAGCCTCTGGATCATTTTTTTAAATGAATTATTCTCTACTTAAAGAACAACATAAATTAATCTTTGGTAAGGCTTAATGCTAAGTTACTGATGCACAGTCAGAGAAGTGCAGCGGAATGAATGGTCAAGCCTGCAGCTGAGTTCACTCATAAGAGTTAAGCCCTTAGCAGTAATGAGTGAGGAGCTCATGCAGATGCTAAACTGAGGCTTTGGGTATTAGTTGAACTGATCAGAATGTTGGTTCTTTCAACCAATGTCAGGTATCTGAACCTGTTTGATATCTGAAAAAAAGGGCATTGAGATCCAGAGTGTTTATTGGCTTGCCCAAAGTCACACCAGTCAACTACCTTGAGAAAGCACCCTCCTGCCAATCAGATATCTTCAGTTCTGAAACAGTCCGCACCCTGAGATATACCAGAGTGAACTCTTACAGTAAGACTGCAAAGAAGACTCTTGCCTAAGAATTTGATGACCTCTAAGCCCTCTTACAACTCTTTCATGGATTAAGATAATAATAGAGTATTATAGAGCTTTAGCTCCTTATGGGAATGGATCTTTAAAAGCATGGTTGTGTATCTTTCATTTAAAACAGCAATTAGCACTGCATCTCAGATACTTTACAGTGTGCCCTGTAGTACATGTTTGGAATACTTGTGTGTACTAGCTAACAGCCACAATTGTGGTTACATATGAAGTGGTTGTTTCATGAAATAACACTGTGAATCTTCACTAAACCAAAAGTTTAAGCAAGCTTCTTGTTGCAGATACACCCTCATTTTCCCAGCTGTCAACCTGACTGATATTTTAATTTTTCTGCCCTGTAGAAAACTTCAGTCTCTTATCCAATAGATAAATGAGCAAACCCCCAGGAAATGCAGCAGAATGTTTCTGTTTGCCAATGCAATAAATGCTGAAGCTAATAAATGTCTACTTCTATCAGGAGGAGGCGTGTAATGAGTAAATGATGAGAAAAAGAATTCGGGGAAACAAATGATCAGTTCAATCTAAGATGACAAACAATTTCTTAATAACTTGGCCTCTAGTTGGAAAGAAGGTTTTCAGCAGGCTAGAGAATGCCTGTTGAAACTAAGCCTAGCACAAGGCCATTTACATCTCCCTACTGATGGATTTGGTCTGGTTACATTTGGGTCATACTGAGCAATAAGCCAGGATTCAAACACAGTCTGGTTATTGCAGGCTTTCTGTGCTCTGTAATTTCTGTGACTGTGTGCTAAGAAAAGGAATCAGTTCAGAGCCTGGTTCACATTTCTTACCCCAGATTCCATTTGTATTTTACATTTATCTTTTTAATAAAGACCTTTTTCAAAAGTACAGATCCAGGCCCTTTCCCTTGAGATGTGTTTAAGACTACAGGGGTTACACAAGATTTCTAACCTTGTGGAGTGAATATACTATTCTTTCAACTTCTTTGTAGACCTCAACTCCCTAAATCCCTGGTGTCTGCCTTTGTGGGGACTAACAGAATACAGTATGCTTTTGTCCCTGTAGATGGATGGGTGCATTCTTGCTTACAGGTCTTGCTTGAAAGACTTGGATTCGTACTTGGCAGAGTGTGCGGTGTAATTAAGATGAAATGAATGAGATAGGCCTTGGAAGAAGAGTTGCAACCCACATGGAGATGTGAGGAAGTGACACCATGCCAGAATGAAAGATCCTTTGATTTGATGCATTTTATTCTCACCCTTTGTGGGCTCTTTCTAAGAACATTTCTCAGCAGTCACGTGGAAAAGATTGGCTAACAAATACCAAGCGTTTTCAGGGACAGATTTTCATGAATATTTCTAGCAGACTATCCGACTTGCTTATTGTGTCCTCCATAATTATCTTTTTGTCCCCATCGCACCCACCTTCTTCTTCTTCATCTTCTTCTTCTTCTTTTTTAAATATGACACCTTCTGGTGTATTCAGTGCCATATGAAAGAATGCATTTCTGCAGTTGAGAGGTTACACTTAGGAGGAGTAGAGTTTCAAGCCATCATGCATGAAAATGCTAATAAGCCATTACATAGAAGCTAGGCAGAGTGACACTGCAGGGTCTTCGTGTACTTGGCAGCATATGAAATGCACCTTAGAGCTTCAGGAATCCTGCACTGTGCTTTCTGAGGGAGAGCCATTATAACTGAAAGCTAAGACTTTTCAATGTGCTTCTATTCACATGCATATTTCTATGCCAGATCTTTCAAAGGGCCCTTCCTTTGAAATACAAAACGATAAACACATCTTTCAAATGGAGAGGTGATCTCTGCCACTTTTGAAATCCTTCTCCATTTCATATCTGAGACTTTTAACCCTTAAATTAAGACTGACTTTTCCATTCACCTATGTCGTTTTCTACACTCATTGATAGCACTTGGGGAAATCATGTCACAGTTATTTTTCACATTTGAGTTTGTGCTCAGATTCATTGAAAGGAAATTAAAACTCGAAGTTCATGGTGGATCATGTGTATTAGGTCATTTGCTTGGGTATGGCAGTTCATTCTTATATGACTTAAGAAATAAATATGGTAGGGGAAAAGAGGACAAGAATGCTTAACCTTAGTTCTTCCTTGGCTGATTTTGCAATAAAACCAAACTTTATGACTATACTTGTTCTTAGGGAGTCTAATCTGCATTAGCCTTCCAGTAGTTTTGACTCTTCCTCTGACAAAATTGTGTTCACTTGTAAAGGAGAATTCTCTGATGTCTCCTATTTCCACGGCTTTTTCATTATGACTCTTACATTGCAAACACTGGAATTGCATAATTACTTTTTAAAAATTCCCCTTCACTTACCACTATATGGGAAAAGTAGGATTTTTATCTCCATACTTATCTGAATTGGCTTTATGAATGGAAACATTTGTACCATGTGCAAATGCCACTTTTCTTTGGGTAGAGAGCTTATACCATTTGGAGCACCATAACCCTGTTGTGTAACTGTATTCTTAAATCTGTTCACCAAGGGATCAAACACTTCTTGTCATTTTGCCTTTCTTTGGGAGAAAAAAATATTCATACTACTCCTACCATTCATTCCATGTATCTCTTACTTATTTTAGCTGACTTATTTAGTTGAGCTTTTTCTGTGTTTCAATCTTACATAGTTGGTGATTAACAAATTTTAGCTAAATTTTATACATATCCTTGATTATTTCAGATATTTCTAGAAATGAAGCCTGAGTCAGAGTGTATATTATTGGAAGGCATATGAAATGTTTTGCCATAAACTGTATTGATTTGTACGAGAGCACATTATGAGGATACTCGTTTCATAATGTACTCATTGATGCTCAATATATCTTGGCTTAAAAAAAAAAGCAAACCGATTGGATAGGAGTCAAATAAAATGATTTTTACCAGTTTTTGTATCGCAAACTTTTCAAATATTACAGTCAAGGAAGGGTTTGTCTGTAGTCTAGATCTTTCTTGCTTCTATTTCCCAAGCAGAAGATTGAAAGGATTGACATCTTCTGTTAAATCAGGTAAAATTTCTGTTTAGAAAACAGTAATTTTTAAAAATAGTGGTTATGGTTGGGTTTTCCCTTTTTTTCTAGGTATACCTCGTACAGTGAGTGCCACAAAAGGTAAATTCACAAAGGAGAAACTGTTAATAATTCTGTGCCCGTTGCTGGCATCAATCCCACAACTTTATTGAGTGTTTAAGTAAAGGTTCTAAGACAATATTGAATATAGGTGTTAAATGTATGCATTAAAAGGTGAGCACCTAGGTCTTAATGAGTAAATCTATTTTACTCATCAAGTAATGCTATTTGTGTCACCTCTTAAAGTTATTAAAGTTATTTGTGTCACCTGCTAACCTTAAGAGGTGATACAAATAGCTTTCTTGGCATGGTGATGAAATTATCTTTTGAGGTTCAGAATGCTCTGCCTTACTTCCCTCATTGGATCAGGTTCTCATTAGGCCTTCAGCTTGTAACTGCGAGGTCAGCCAGGATTTTCTCATCTTTTTCCCTCAGAGAGAAGTACACTGTCTGGGATTTGAGCTTTTCTATGGCACTCACCCTTCAAGAGAACTGCCTATTAGCTGTGGGAATGGAAAGGTATTACTTCCAAGCAAATAAATTTGATGCATTCCAAGTTACTACTCTGCTGGTGCCAAGGAACAAAGCAACCAGCTTTGTCCTGTCTGCAAAAGAGTTCAAAGGTTGGCTTAATTTTAAGGAAAGTTGTTCTTATGTAGGATTTCTAGATGAGAATGAGTTATTGACATGAGCCTCTTCATGGAATACTTTTCTCCCACGTTGCTATAGACATTTGATGCAATGATATGTTTAAAACTAGGTTCTAGGCAAAAGTGGATAAAAGCAAGCTTAGCCTTCTAAGAAGAGCATCTCTGTTCTTCTTCCCAGTGCTTGTTTCTTCCCTAACACAGAGCTGTTCTTTCCCCTGCATGCTTAGTTTTTGCTCTGGCAAGAATTCTTCTCTGTCCACTAGTCAGCTATGAGTCTTGTAGAAAGTTAAGTGTTTGTAAGCAGATAGATTCATTCATTGCTTCTTAACCCAGATTTTGGGAGAATGATCTCAGAGATGTTCTAATTTTCTAAGTTAGAATCTTTAAATTTGTTTTCTAGTCTGAGGGTGTGGCTCAAGTTAGAGTGTTTGCCCAGTAAGCCTAAGGCCCTGAGTTCAAACCCCATTATTTACTTGTATCTTATGTGATTCGTTCTGTGATCAATATTGTATTTTCAGTTATAAGGTGACCTTGCTAGTTCAAAGAGCACTAAGTTGGATGACAAAGCTCACCACTTTCCATGGCATTTGCAGGTAGAGAGCTATAGAAGACCCCAACAGCATGACAAAACTGAAGCCAATCATGTTTGTGTACTGTGATTGATTCATTTTTCACATTGCTCTTTGAAGTAGCATTTCAAGATCTCTTTCCCCTTTCCATATTTGGGGCATTTCCCTGGACGGGGGCATTTCCCTGAGACTGGTCCCTGTTAGCTCACCAATGATAATACTTTTTGAATGTATTATCTAAAGTAGAATTGTCCAGAGGCCTGCGAAGTGAGCACCTACTCATCATCCTTCAGGTCTTTCATATGAAACTGGGAATGAGTGAAGAGCTGGACAGTTGCTGTTTAACTGTGATATTGTTTACTTGGCTTCCTTTACAGTATGTATGGTCACTTTTGCATTTCCTCTTACTCTTGTTTTCAAGAGAGCCTTCTGAGCAGGGGCTTGTACCAGCTCCTGTGGCAAACAGATGCAAAAGTAAGTGTTTGGTAGATTTATAGAGTTCCTTCCACAGAACAGGATATGAGCTCAGTTTGGGTACAGTGATATACCAGCCTGAGGTGTGTTGGCAGTACTTATCTGACAGCTTCTTCATGAAGCCATCACTGGGGTGCCATTAAATGTGCCTGCAACCTCACATCACTGAACCCTTCCCAAGAAAGACATACGATCTTGAGTGACTGTGTCACATCCCAGAGCCCAGGAGAATGAGGTAACTGCACTGGTAACACACAGTAATTTAAGAGTTACTCTACAGGTCTTGTAAAACATCCTGGTAAATTCTCTTGATAAACCCTTCAGATAACTGCGAAATTGCTTTGACTCAACCTTGTGGAAGAAAGAGTAAGACACACACCCATAGTGGGAGCAGGAAGGTTTCAGGAGTGTGATATAGAAGCCAGAGAGGTGAGAGGAATGGTAACACTGTTGTCACAGAGAGAGGAGCACAAAATAGAAAGATGTAAGACTTTTCACTGACAGTATTATAGAAAAAAATAATAGTGAGGGGAAAAATGTCTCACATTTGATAAAGGGCATGTCTGAATTTAAGCTTGGCAAATGGGAGCTGTAGGTGGAAAAGAACTACATTTTCAGTACCATCTAGAGAAGTTAGCTATCTTGCATGATAAGGATTTTGGTGGAACACATGTGGAAATTAAGACACAATTAATTTTCTTATAAAATCATACACGCCTCTGCTAAAACTGCAAGTTTTTATGCAAATCTATTAAATAAAAAGAAAAAGGAAAAGTATCTTTTCATGTCCTCTTCCCAGGAATTACAAGTGTTAATGTGAAGAACACTTCTGAGTATATTTGAATTTTTTAATGCTTTTGTCTATAAAAATCTATTATTCAAAGTGTATACTATACTTTGCCTCTCTCTTTTTGTACCTCTTGAGCTTCCTTTTTTCCCTTCTTTCCCTTCCTTCTTTCCTTCCTTCCTTCCTTCCTTCCTTCCTTCCTTCCTTCCTTCCTTCCTTCCTTCCTTCCTTCCTTCCTTCCTTCCTTCCTTCCTTCCTTCCTTCCTCCCTCCCTTTTTCTTCTTTTTTCTTTCTTTCCTATCTTTGTATTTTTCTGTACAGGTACTAGGGCTCAAACTCAGGGCATGGGCACTGTCCCTTAGCTTTTTCCCTCAAAGCTAGTGCTCCACCCCTTGAGACACAGATCCACTTTTAACTTTTTGGTGGTTAATTTTCCAATAAGAGTCTCTCAGACTTTCCTATCTGGGCTGGCTTCAAACCTCAATCTTCAGATTTCAGGTTCCTGAGTAGCTAGGATTATAGGTGTGAGCCCCTGGCAGCTGGCTTTGAGCCTCTTTCTATATAAAGATGAGATCTGTATCAAGATCTCATTTATTGTTAAAGGGGTCAGAATATACTTTTTAAAGTAGAACTCTAAGATGAAGCTTCAATTGTCTGGCAGAAAGATAAATTAAAAGAAATTAAAAGAAAATAAAATCATAGCTAACCAAAGAACTTCATATAATAAGTAGTAAGGTACTTCAACAAAATGGAAGTCTTTAGAGGTTCATTAGAAAACCTACTAACTAAAAATAAAAAAGAAATTCATGTAGTGATTCTATGGTACTAAAAGGTCTCACTAATGTATTTCTGTGATTTCTAAATTTATGTCTCCCCCCTGCCATTATGTCATAAACTCCAGCATAGTAAAGCCATGTTTTATTCCATAGTTATATTCCAACTTTCTGGCCTAGTGTCTGGCACAGACTTTCAGTACTTAAGGAATGAACACAAGAGAATAAGAGGAAACAAAACCACGTGAGTTTTTAGAACATTTGTTCATTGCAATTGCCCAGTTGTGGATACTAAGACCTGAGATAATTTGCCTAAGGTTGCCTTTTGTCCTGGTAGGGCTCTCAGTGAATCTAGGGTTCCTATTTTAATTAGAAAACTAGTCAAAAACAAAACAAAACTGTGAGACTCTAATTAGTGAAGTTTCTAAAGCTCCTAGAATAAACTAGAAATACCAGAAGCAGCTCTGAATAGCTGTTTCTTTTATGAGAAATGGAATGAAAGGATAATTATAAAAGCAGTTTATTAATTTTGTCAAGGTACCTAGGAAACAATGAGGTTTTCATGAAATGTAGCATTTTTGAGATGGTAAGATTTGATGCTGGAGTGAAATGTGACCATCCTTTCTGTTTGTTTTAAATTCTCCCTGTTCTTTTTTGGGATAGGAAAGAGGCAGAGAGGGAAGGACAATTTTGACAAGTGGAGTGAGCATTACTGCAGAGAAGAAGGTGCTCTGCGTGTGTCATTTGATTTTTTTTATCAAAGTTCATGAGGTGCATGAAAAGTAGTGTCTGAAGACTGCAAGAGTGCCCCTGGTTAACTTGACTCTGTATCCGGAAGATAAGGGCTTCAATTAGAAAGCAAGTTCTTCTCTGAATTAGTGAAAGTGTAGATGCAAGTCCTCCAGGGCTGTGGCCTCTGTCATGCCCCACTCTTAGACTCTGACAGTTCCCCTCTCTTAAGTCTACAATTTCAAGGTGGCTGCTAGAGCCCTGGCCATCACATCGACGTTGCAAACTGGAGGGAGAAGGAGGGTAGGCAAAACGCCTGTAAAGATTCCTGGCCAGCTGAGTTCAGCTGACGCGAACGAGTCACTCACAGCACTGTTCACATGGGAGCAGACCTGGAAATGTAGTTTGGTTGACCATATGTCCTGCTGAAAAATCAGGATTATTGAAGTAGGAAGGAACGCTGTTGGGATAAGCCACTGATAGTTTTTCCCCTGTAGGGTATCTTCATTTGTCTTTACTACAGTATGTAATAGGATTTTTTTTTAAATCAATAGAAAGTGCTAAATTAGTCATTTGCTATTGATCACTAGTGGTATGGATTTGGAAAAAAATAAGGCTGAGAAAAACTAAGATACACTTAGGGATATTCACAAATGTCTATTAGAAATACAGGAACACTGAGAATAAATAACATAGCTTACACAAAGCAGACTACAACACTGAGCCTTAGAGATGCAGTTTAAATCTCTAACCTCAGCCATCGTTTTTCAGGATTGTGCTCAGGTGTGGATAGATTAGTGGAGATTCAGGCTGTGAATGGTGGTTGGTTATACAGAGAGAATCCAGGCTGTAAGCCAGCTCTTGGCTTACTCTCTCCCAGCGATAGAATCACACACCTCATTTTAACCGGAAAAAAAAAAGCGAGGCTCAGTTTAAATAACCCAAACTATTCCTTGGGGCACATTTCAGGAAAGCAATACTGGATCTGATATACTATGAATCTGAACCACTGTTGGCCATTTGCAGGCAGTTTAAGTATTGTCTTTGTATTTACTGTCCTATGGACAGCCTTCTCCTGAGCAGGCAGGGGTAAGAGTAAAAGAGAGCAAAGGAGAGAGGCAAAAGATGATAGAATCAAGGCCCTGGGTTACAGATGTCCCTGTCATAAAAGGTTCTCTAGGATGCCAACTAGCTGCCCCATGGAGCCCCTTTTGTTGCTGAGATTTTAAGTTTGTTCCACTGATCCTCCTGATGTCCACGCAGGGGTAGGGAAAGCACCATGTAAAACAGCATTCTCAGGAGAAATGCTAAAACTATCACATACTTTCTAATTTGGACCATTAGTGATTTAAAAAAAAATAACTCTTGAAATTGTTGTGGTAAAAATGTGGTTGTATTGCAGAGTCAGCCTCTTAATTCTGGGTAGTTATATAAAAAGACAAGACACAGACTCTTTAGCCACCTGCTGCCACTGAGTAAAAAGACTTATTTTGAGGCTTGCATGCCTGGAATTATGTCCGAGCTGCAATTAATGCAGAATTAAATTTGGCTCCTAAGTGCTTCCTTTCACCTTGAGGGAAACAGATTTGCATATATTTGTCCGATCATGTATTACTACACAGTTCCTGGGTGTTACGGCAAAAAGGATAAATAAGACTTCTTTGTATTTTATGGATCCCGCACACACACACACACAAGGAAAGTACTAGGGCTTGAACTCAGGGGCTGGGCACTGCCCCTTAGCTTTTTTGCTCAAGGCTGATACTCTTAGCTACAGGTCCACTTCCTGCTTTCTGCTGTTTAATCAGAAAGTCTGATGGACTTTCCCTGCCTGTGGCAGGTTTTGAACTCATATCCTCAGATCTCAGCTTCCTGAGTAGGTATGATTACAGGAGTGAGTCACAGGCATCCTGCTTAATAAGACTGTTTTGAACCTTCTGCTTTTGCTGGCATTGGTGGTGTATGTTCTAAACCTATGCTTAAGTTGATTAGCCACTAGAACAGTACTGTATTAGATGGGCTGTATGTGGGGAGAGACCTGTGGTTCTTAAGGGTGGTTGTAGATCAGTGTAGACAGGAAAAAAACACCACTTTGACCAGTCAGCGCACGCCCAGCATGTGCCTGGTTAATTCCTGCTGCCCCTCACTCTCAGGTGCCTGTCATGGGGTTGTATGACCCATATGTGATAGTGAGGAGACGTCTTGCTCTCTGGAGAGTCATCTCAGGCCACCAGAATTGCAGTGCTACTTCATTCTGTGAAGAACTGCCAAGAGCTAATTGCTAGTTTTTCTGCTGACCTTCGTGTCTTCTGAACTACAGGCATGATCACAGTGATGGCAGGAAGACAGAAATGAGATTCAGACAGAGACTCAGAAAATATTGCAAAGACATTGTATGTGTATGCATGTTTTCTTCTGATCTAATTTAGAGCTTGAAAACAGACACTTCAAATCTAGCACTAATGTATATCTGTGCCTGTGCATTGTAAAAAAATTTTTTTAAGGACAAAGTTGAGCAAGTGTATCACATATTCAAACACGGGGCTGGCCAGGACAAAGAAACTTGGGAGCCATGCCACTGTGTTCATTCCCATTCTTCTCCCTTACTGCCTGAAACTTTTTTTTTTCTGGGTATCAGATGGGCAGATCTACCTCCTCTCCCATTAGGCTAAAATCAGCCACACAATTTTGAGCATTATTTTGTGCTGTCCGCTCAACTCTGGCAAGTATGATAAATTGATTCAATAAAGCCCATTGCAAATTCCTTCTTTTCTTTCTTTACTCTAGAAGTGAGAAAACAAAAGTACTCAGGTTCTCAGGCTCTTTTGCAGTCAGGATTGAACTTGATGTATAATTCAGGCTAAATGTATAAGTGCGAATTTCCGGAGAAGGCTTTTCACCCTCTATCTTCCTACCCCCTTTTTCTTTCTTAGAATGTGGACGTAATAACTGGAGGTACACTGAGACCAAAAAAAACCTAGGTACCAAGGGACGCAGGGAAGGAACAGACAAAAGGGCCTTATTGTTTGATGGTATGTTTGAATAGCTATGTGAGCTCCAGATTTCCATCATCTAGTTTTCTTAGTACATGAAAAAGAAACAACATCTTTTAGTTGAAGGCACTGTTCACAGCCTTAGGTCTCACTGTATAGTCATTGCTCAGGGGTGGAGAACATCCAGCCCATGGGTGATATAGGACCTGAGAAATCACTTAGTTCATGATGAAATAGAGGCAGATGCTTCCCGAATGCTTTTCTTGTCAGTTGCTCTCAGTAGTCTGCCTGTATTGTCCCAAAAATGTTATAAATAACCAAATGGCCCTTGCTAGGGGGAAAAAAAAAAAAAGGTTCTCTATCCCTTAAGCAATCTTTGTGGGCCGGGGGGAAGAGGAGACATTACAGGCTGCAGTGTCTCAGCCTAAAGTTATTTCTGGGAGACCTAATTTGTGTCATATTTTATATTCTCCTTTTTTTTTTTTGGTCGGTCACGGGGCTTGAACTCAGCTGGGCGCTATCCCTGAGCTCTTCAGCTCAAGGCAAGTACTCTACCACTGGAGCCACAGTGACACTTCTAGTTTTTTGGTGGTTAATTGGAGATAAGTGTCTGGTGTCTCACAGACTTTCCTGTTTGGGCTGACTTTGACCCATGATCCTCAGATCTCAGCCTCCAGAGTAGCCAGGATTACAGGCATGAGCCACTGGTGCCCAACTATCACATTCTTATTGTGGCTTTATTTCATGTTTATTAGATATAGCTTTCTGCCCTGTCTTATTGAAGTATAGTTGAATACAGTTCAGAATTGCTGGTGTCCCTCTAATATTATTGCAATGAGTTGGTGACATCAGGAGTTTTGCTTAGTGTAATAATGAAGACAGGTATCTTCTTGGTAGGGCTTATGGACTAGCAGAGACCACATGTAAATACCTGTTGTCAGAATATGTGGGAACTTTAGTCCGCTCTCCTGTATGGCAACACTCCCTCCCACCCCCAAATGTTGTGGCTTGAAATAAGCACAGGTTATTCACCTGTTGGTTGTGCAGGTCACCAGTGGGGCTGGTGGTTCTGAGGTTTGGCTTAGCTGGGGTGTCCTCAGCACGGGTAACTTGGCATCACCAGGCCAGAGGGGGCAGGATTCCAAGAGAAAGGTTTGGGGTTAGAAGTGTCATATTGGAATGGCCACATGCATGGACCACAAGTCAGAAGCATGGCCCAGATCAAGGAGATGGGGAAGTACACACGCCATCTGTTCATGCTGGAACCCAAGGGGCATGAATTCAGAAAAGGGGAGAAAGAATTGTGGCCCATTTTTGTCACCTACTGCGGGGATCTGACAGAACAAGGGGCAAAAATAGCAACAATTTTCTTAAAAGTATTTCATCTGACATTTTCAAAATTCAGGATAATAACATATTCGTTTTCCACTAGTGGTGAGAAAAAAATGATACAATCGTGATGTCATCAGTTTGAGAATCATTTTCCAGTATTGGCAATTTCTTCTTTCCTGAACATTTGAGCTTGTTTCTTATGAGTTTAAAAATAGCCCATAAGAAAATGTGGCTTTGAGAAAGGAAAAGTCGCATGTCAAAAAGTGCAGTATTGGAATAGTGGTTGAATTTTCATTGCATTTCTCTTAGACTGAGGGGTTTTTGTTCCCCTCAGGAACTTCAACAGGAGACTTCAAAATTAAAATCCCAGTGTTGGTGGCTCACATCAGGAGGCTGAGATCTGAGGATCACAGTTAAAAGCTAGCCCGGGCAGGAACATTCATGAGATTCTTACCTCCAACTAATCACCAAAAAGCCAGAAGTGATTCCAGTGGTAGACTGCTAGCTTTTAGGGAGGGAAAAAAAAAAAAGCCCAGGGACAGTACTCAGGCCCTGAGTTTACACCCCAGGACTAGCACAAAAAAAAAAAAAATGGAAAGGGGTGGAGTTGGAGTTCCATGATCTTTTTAAAAGTATAGACAACATTTATTGGAGATTTACAGTGTAGAGTGGGAATCAAGGCCATGAGAAGTCTTGACATTAAAATACTTCTGTACTTTATTCGATTTCATTGGTTCTAAGTTGGAAAATATGATTTTTTTTAAAAAAATTTGTTGATGTCTGTTTTGTGAAGAAAAACTCTTGTTAAGTGGCCCAGTCTGGGCCAGGCCCTCAAACTAGTGAGCCTCCTGCCTCAGCCTTCCATTGCTTGGATTACAACTCTAGGGGCCAGTAACTTAATGATAGGCTTCAGCACTCTGGATGCTGACCAGGCTGGCAGACAACGTACACAGCACTCAGTGGTGCTTGGCTTGCTAGGGGAAAAAAAAAAAGAACTTGTTCTTTGCAAGACTTGCATTTTTAATGGCTTTTTGAAACAGTTACATGCTCCCAGGTTCTATCAAGAAATTATTATATGTGCAATCCTGTTTCCTATCCAAAGGATGCTATTAGGAAATCATTGTTACTGTCCCTATTTGGCAGATATGAGGCAATGTGTTGGGGTTCAGAAACCTGTTCAGTTCCACAAAGGCACACCCAGGGATTGGCAGTGTGACCCTGCAATCCTTCCTCCTAACCAGCACACTATAACAACTGTGCTGCAGAGTTGTGGAGTGCTAGATGGGGTAGTCGTGTTGGGTAAGACATTCAAAGTCTCCCCACAAGATGGGCCCCGCTCACACCTGTAATCTTAGCTACTCAGGAGGCTGAGATCTGAAGATCATGGTTCAAAGCCAGCCAGAACAGGAAAGGCCACAAGCCTCTTATGTCCACGTAACCACCTGAAAACCAGAAACGGATCTGTGGCTCAAAGTGATAGAGTACTAACTAGCCTTGAGCAAAAAAGCTCAGGGATAGGACCCAGGCCCTGAGTCCAAGCCCCATGACCAACAAAAAAACCCAAGTCTCCCCTGAAGCGGATCCTGAGGTGGAGCCCCAGCCGGTATGATTCCATTTTGAGCTTTGCCTTTGTTTTAGGGATTTTAGACTCAATGGGCCTAGTTCCCAGAGTGGAAAAATGCATCGGGTCCCCCTTCCCTTAAGAACCTAACCCAACCTTGATTGCTGAGTTAAAGACTGACCCATAAAACAGGTAGGTTGTAATCTGGCTCAAACTGGCGACACCTGCCTTTTGCGCCTTTTGCAAGTGCTTACAGTAAACTCCGTCTTTTGCCCACCAAAAGGTAGACCTACCTTACCCGCTAAATTTGGGTCCCATTCTAAACCAAAGTGATAGGCTAGATAGCCATTACAGACAAACTGTAACCTCATTGGCCACCTGCGTGTGGTCTGGTATGACTGTACAATCATTTGTGTGTTACGATCTCATGGGTCACCTGCTCATGACTGGGCTCAACCTTATGGATTTTGCCTTTAAAAAACAAAAGAATGGGGGTCCCTCCGGGTCACAGTGTCAGCTCTCGAACCTGTGCTGCAGCCCTGACCGGTCAGTGTAGGAACCTTCTCAATAAACTTGCTTCTTTGTTAATAACTTCGTTGTGGTGGGCTCTGTCACTCCGGAGTACTAGGCAGTACTAGGACTGCCTGAGTAGGGGGTCTTCTACTGCACCCCATGCACTTCGCTAACTGTGTTTGGAAATGTTTGAATATAAACAATAAAAATGCAAAATTTCTTCCAATGATACTTCATCTATCCTGTAGGATAGGTGACAGGAACGTCTCCCAAATATAAAAAAAAATTATATTGTTATTTTGGAGACGGTTCACCTTCTAGGAACTCATTTCACTTAATAAAGAAAGACAGCCTTTATCCGATTTTTTGATAGGGCTAAAACATCTAAAAGATACTGCCATTCTACTTTGAATTTAAGAGATCTACCTTCTCAAAGAAAATCTTGGTAGGAAACATGTTTTATGCTCATATCAATAAAGGTTTCTGTCTGGAAGGAAGAAATTAATAAATCAGACCTCTAATATTTGATTTAAATCACATTTACCTGCCACAAATCCATACCACTGCCAGGCAAATCATGTCAAAAATTTCTCTTGTTGTTGATGAGGCAGGAGACTGTGCAGAAGGAATATGAGTGGAAGGGTTTTTAATTTTAGGCTGTCAAGCTCCTTACAGACATAGAAATGATAAGCCTTATGCAAAGCAATAACCATTCATTGGAAGGCCACCCTTCAAGATCACAAGCCTCTTTCTTCATCTGTTCTTTGTGAGTCTTTCCCTTTCTTAACTCTTTTTAACTTTTGGGGAGGGCAGTATTGGGATATTAACTGAAAGCCTTGGACGTGCTGGGCAGGTGCAATACCATTTCACTCACACCTCCAGATCTTGTTACTCTATTTTTCAGGTAATAACTTGTGCTTTTTGCCTGGAGTAGGCTTTGAAGAGCCTATACCTGTGGAAATTTTCTACACAGCTGGGATTACAGATGTATACCACCATACCTGCTGAATTTTTATGTTTATTTATTTTTTTATCAGTCATGTGGCTTAAACTCTGGGCCTGCGCACTGTTCCTCAGTTCTTCAGCTCAAAGCTTGTGCTCTACCACTTGAGCCACAATGCCACTTCCAGTGTTCTGGTGGTTTATTGGAGATAAGACTCTCATGGACTTTCCTGCCTGGGCTGGCTCAGATCTCAGTCTGAGTAGCTAGGATTACAGGCGTGAACTACTGGTGCCTGGCTGTATTTTTATCTTTTATTAACATGTTAATTGTATAAAATAAGGATTTCATTATGACATATCTATACATGCATAAGAAATACTTTAGTTATAAAAATTATGGAACAGTTTGATCTGTGAATTGGGTCCATGATACTCTTCTCTGCATGTCCTAATTTTAGGGTTTTGTTGTTTGTTTGTTTGTTTTGGTCTTTCCCTTTTTTGGTACTGAGGATCAAGCCCAAGACATTGCACTTGCTAGGCACACGTTGTCACTGAGCTACATCCCAGCCCCTAATTTTAGTTTGTATGCTACCAAAGCAAAAAATAAGTTATGTTTTTAAGGTCACCTTACCCAGGTTTTTTCCTGGACTCGTTAGACTATGAGACTTCATATGTCAACTGTTTAGAAGGAATATACACATACCTTCTTAAGAAATAAGAGAGGAGATATTACTTATTTATCCAAATTTAGTTATTGTGATTAGAAACAGTCGATGAAAGTATGTCCATTACAAATTATAGGGTTCATCAAATGACAGACTTCATTGCAATGATGATGTTAAAGTAACATTCATCTATGGTTAATAAATAAGACAGCAGCATGTACAACCAAGTACTATCTCAGGCTAACACACATAATGAAAGCAGCCTTTCTAAATTACTGTACTTTAGACTTATTTTCTATTGGGGGAGGCACAGTGCTGTGTTGCTTGGCAACATGGGAAGCCAGATTCTTGGGGGAGTTAGGGTTTCACCTGTGATTTGTAGACAATATTGGCAGCATCGCTAATTTGGAACACTTCTGTAAGATTATAGCTACATTTAATTATGAAAAGTGGTATTTGCCATTGTTCTTCAAAGACACTGATGGTTTTTCACGTTGAATGGCAAGCTAAATAGTGGATTATTTGTGTATTGTTCTAGGAAGCAGTAGCTTTTCAGCCTCAATGTGGGTTCAGAATCACCTGAGATCCCTGTTAGAAATGCAGCTTCCTGGTTCCATTCAGGACTCTACAAATGACTGCACAAGTAACCCTAGAATTGGCCTTTGTCCAGGGCTTCACAAGACAGTCAAGTGAGTTGAAGCTCTCTCCTCAGCTCCTAAACAGCTGAATCTGGAGCTCTAGCAGCCCCTGGGGAGCATCACAAATCACCCCCCCCTCCCCACTTTCTCTCCTTGCCAAAGCCAATCAGTCTTCTCATCCTCCTCTTGATGGACAGGTCCTTACAGTAATATGGGTGGGCTTCAGACAAGCAGTAGTGCAGAGGGTCACTCAGGGAAGCTAGAAAGTCCAGATATTGCAGCAGAATAGAAGGAAGGGATTGGTTTCCAAAGCTCAGATACATCCTTCTAGAGTTCCTTACTTCCCCTCTTGTTTACCTACCATTCCATACTGTGAACAGCTACCCAGTCTTTGAAGGCCTTTGTTTTAAAAGGCTTTTCCTGTGCTCCTCTGTAGTTTTCATTATTGAGTAAAAGGAAATGAAGATTGTCATTATATCAATAAGGTCTAAGTGTGCAATAATGCCATTTAAAACTAAGTGCATCGCCAGAGCGCCAGTTAATCATTGCGGCAGAAGAGACTCACCAAAGGACACACCAAAGGGAGGGACAAGCCTTTGTGGAGAAATAGGATAGATGCAGTGTCCAAGTATCTCCTGCAAGAGATTAATTACTGGAGGAAAAACAGTGACTTTGATGTGCAGAAACTATGCAGAAGTGATCAAAGTCAACATCTAGAAAGTTCTAGCTGCATAAGGTAGCCCTGGAGGCCTGCTCTGAGAAGGGCTCCTTGCTTATGTGGAATTCTTGCTAATGGTGAAGGAACCCAATTCATCACGAAAAACTTCACAGTCCCTCATTACAAGGCTTGCCAAAAGTTTCTGACCAGTGTCTTTCAGGGCTATGAAAGTCATAAAAGACTTAGGAAGACAAGGCAGCAGAAGCTCATGCCTGTAATCCCAGTTACTTTGGAGACTGGGATCTGAGGATTGCAGTTCAAAGCCAGCTCAAGCAAGAAAGTCCATGAGACGCTCATCTTTAATAAACTACCAAAAAGCCAGAAGTGGAGCTGTGGCTCAAGTGGTATAGTGCTAACCCTGAACAAAAGAGTCTCAGGGATGAAGCCCAAGTCCTGAGTTCAACCTGATGCTGGCACAAAAATTAAGGGCATGACGGGGGTGGGGGAAAAGACTGGTAAAGGCTGCGAAACAGTCACAGGTTAGAGGAGACTAAGGAGCCACAGCCACTGATTGCTTTATGGGGTCCAGGGTTAAATCCTAAAGGAGAAAAAGAACCTTAGTGGGGAAAAAATGTCCTGTAGTTTACTTAGTACCCATGACTGCAGCTACTAGGGTCTGGTACTGTACCCTTGTTTGGTTGTACTCTAGATACCTGTGCTTTGGGTATGATGTTGAGATGAGACAGTTAAGTGATCTGTGAGAAGCTCTTTTTTTTTAACCTCTTTTTTGTGAGTCTAAAATTACAATCAAAAAGGTGAAAAAAGTACATTTGTGTAATATGTATGTGTAGGGGCATAGTATGCAAGAAAAATATAAAGTCTCTACTCAGGCCAACCTCTTCTGTATATATCCTGCTTCCCCCGATACACTGTTCTAGCCAAACAAAATTTCATTTGTTGTTAATTAGCCCCCTTGTGGGTAAGGGGGAATACAGTCTTTACATCATTATGAAATATTTGAAGCCAGCGTAACCGCTGGGTGCATCCCCATACCTCATTTTAAGGATGAGTGAATCCCATGCTCCCTTCGTGGCCCTTCTTACCCGTAACTCTTATCCCCTTTCCCCTTCTTATCCCTTCTGCCACCACCTAACTGCTGTCCCTTGGAGATCATCAGTGGAATATGTCACTCAGTATTACTAATTTGCACTGTTTCAAAGTTGGTATAAATTGCAGCCTGCCACGTATCTTCAACTTGGCATTTTTTTCTATTTGTCTATAAATTACAATATGCCTATTTCATTCTTCCCTCTACTGTATAAGCCCTCAACATTTATTCATCCTCTAGATGGCAAATATATATTGATATGTTCTAGTTTTGATTTTGAATGAGTAGTGTGTATTCTTTAGAGGATTTTGGAACCAATGGAGACATCTTATCTTTCCAAATTTAGGTAACCTTTGTGGGCTTCCATTATGATTATTATAATTTCCTATTGTGTTAGATGGAAAACTTTTTGAGAAGACATGTACTATTTTGATAATTAGGATCTGATGTTGAATGAATAAAGAGACTTTAATTAAACACTACCTACATGTTTTTCATATATTTCTGTTTATCTCCTTGCTATTTATATAATATTGTTTCCTGGTGATTTTCATTATTGTGAGAGAGATTTCTACAGTATGAAACACTGTCACTGATGTGAACATGTGAGGCCTAAGCTTTACATGCTGAGTTTTCAGGCAAAACATGTTCTGGTTCTTGTGTTTAACCTCCTGTGGGAAATCGTGACACCATCAGCCTGCATTTGACATTATGGGGCTTGAGCTGGGGGGAAGGGAGAGGGGGAGGGAGTGTGAATGACTGATACCATAAGAACTCTTGCTTCTGTAGGTCATTGTTGTGAGAAAGCACCATATTTATTTTAGATCATTTAGAATTTGACCACTTAGCATTCTTAGTGGAATTACCAAAATTAGCTATTTTCCTCTGAAGTTACTTTACTTTGATGTTGGTCTTACTTTGCAAAAACACCTAGATTTCACAGATCTCCTAAATGACTTCTTTAGCTTCTGTAGCAGTGTGTGTGGACAGTAGCTGTGCCAGATCACCATCCCCATTTTAGGGGCTACAAACACTGAGATGGAAGCTGGGGGGAGGAGGTAAGAGTGAATCAGGGTCACAGAACAGAACCAGAAACTCAGTCTTTCAACCCAGTCCTGTCCATGTGCCACAACATCACTGCTAAAAATAAGCGGAGGTAGTAATCCAGATGATACTGTTTTGTCCACATGTTAATAGATAATTCAATAGCAGAATGCCTATTGACAGCCAGTCACAGCAATCTGGGAGTTTCTCTTTGTTGTTAGTGATATGTTAGTAACTACCTCTGCTGTTAACCTCCTGGTTAAAAATGTTAAAAGAAAAGCTTAAGCCAAACATTGGGAAAGAAAATCAACATGACCAGTATATATTGTAAAGGAGAGAAAATCTTGCAAGTGTAAGAGGAAGGTATGATATAACTTAAAGTTACAGTATCTGGGAAGATAAATGGCTTTTGGGTAGCTTTAGACCCACAGATGGATTAAAACCTCTTCACATATAGACTAGTGCAGTTGATCACTCAAATTGCAATTTTTAAAAAATGCAGAAGCAGTCCACTTAGAATATTGTCTTCGTGTCAGAAATGCACCTTTGTGCTTGAAAATGATAAAAAATTACAATCGATCCTTACAACTGTTCTGTTCATCTTTATTGATCAGGTGCAAGAAAGATAAATCGTAGCCCAAATAAGATTATAGTAAGTGTTAGCATCGTAGGGGACTATAGGTTGATAGAAAGCCATTCATCATCTCAAATGGTGACCTGTCGGTGGCTGCAGCCACCCTGAGCCTGATGGCTAATCACATACCTATTGATTTTATCTACATCCCAGAAACCTGGATGTGACTGTCATTGGGCAACCCAGATTGTGAAATGCAGAGGGGTCGCTGGTGTGAAGAGGGTTTCATTTTCATTTTCTCCCCAACTGCCAATGATTTATTACAAAATAAACCACTGTAGTCCTGCCCACGGGTGAAGCCTGAGTGAGGGGGCGAGGGTTAGACCTATGTATCACAGGGTTGAGTTCTTATGTATTGCTGTATATTTTGCAGGGAAGTTCACTGAGTCTGAGAGAGCTCATCTAGTCCTACCGGAGGAGTGGTTTCTAAACAGCCAGACACAATGGATAATTCTAAATTCTCCTGCCCTAGAAAAGGCATCACTTCCCATTGCGACTTGTCATTTTGGTGTAGATTCGGTAGTGGAGTACCTAAGGCTACCCTTCACTTCTATTGAATAAGTTATTATTACAGATGCTGATACTGTTTTAGTTTCCATTCCACAAAGAATCCAGCTTGAAGACAAAATATTATGTGAAAGAAATAATGCATAAACATCTGAATTAGAACATTAATAGACTAATAAGCAAATGTAAATGTGTGATCAAACAGCATTTGACCTGGCAATGGTAGAGCCAAGTAATCTTTCAAAGCTAAGAATTTTCTCAAGAGAGGGTCAAATATCGTTGAGTTGCAACTATGAACATTTATTCTGTAAATACAATCTACATGTGCCACTTAGATAAGAGATCCTCTACACTATTTCAGTGGCTGAAACAAGGTTGTATATATTTTTTGAAAATCGTAGATCTTCCACACATTTTGTCTTCTTAGATAGTGAAATGCTTTTTTTATTCACAGAGCTCAGAGTTCTACAAAGTTACCACCGAGCAATATCAGAAAGCTGCTGAAGAAGTAGAAGCCAAGTTCAAGTAAGTTTTTTAACATTACTGTGATTATTTGCTCTTCTTAACAAGACAAAACACAATTTTATAGCTTTCTGAATAGCGAAGAGTTCGTTATGGAGACTGTAGAGTACGTGGAAGTGTTTTGGGGGTAGTGAAATAGGGCCATATTCTGTGCTGTACCAACAATAGGATATAGGATAATTGATGAAAGCTTATTGAAACTTCATGCATTTTATGAACAAAGGAAAGTAGAAGCGACATAATAGAATTTTCATTTGGAATAGTATATAAGACAGAAAGCCCTTCATTATGAAGGTGATGTTCAATTGCCACCTCTATTAATAGAATTACAGAAAACATTTACTTCAGTAAAGTGAAATAATGGACATGTCCAAGTGTGGCTACCTACCTTTCTCATGTTTAAACTATCTTTATTTTCTTTAACAAGAACCCTGAAAGCATTTAAACCGTAGACTTTACCTTGCCCTTGATTATGGAGGTGATGTTAAATTCTGCCTCTGTTAATCCTTGGGATGCTCAAGTGAATGTTCTGTAATTGATGGATCAGAGTGTCCATGACCCGTAGCCTTGTACATTCTCCCTGTTGCCAACTCTCCTGTCAGTAAGAAGACATCATTAAGCCTTTTTCCTAAGTGTATAAATGATCCCATTGTATCACCCTGTGAGAAACACATGTGCACATTAATGAAGCAAAAAAGGGTGTTGTGACAGGTTTAGTTAAAGGACTGCATTGGGCTCTGACCTGTATTGTGCATGTTTGTAAGTGTTTGATAAAATGACAATTTGCCTTGTGAAGGTTAAAAATGTGTTTGTGACTTTAACAAAGTATCACTATCCCACAATACTGTGAAATTAATGTAATCACTTAATCTCAATAAAAAAATTGTTTTTTTAAAAAAATGATTAAACCTTAACATAGAGATACTATTTTCTGCTACAGTACAGTTTGTGTGGTAATGGATATTATGTTCACTAAGATTTGTAAAAAAACAAAAACAAAAACAAAAAGGGTAGTTTTAGGTGTATTAAGACTGATAAAAATGGCCAGTCTTCCTTAGTAACTTATCTCTTCTGGGGGCAGTAGAAAAAGACCTCTAAAAATGACTCACAGATTAAGATGGAATGAGAGAACCCACCATTGCCTGGTTAATTTATTTATTTATTGAGGGGGCACAGTTCTCACTCTAGGCTGGCCTTGAACCAGAACTTCACAATCACCACGCCCAGTCCACATCCTTCTCTGTTTGTTTGTTTGTTTGTTTGCCAGTACTGGGGTTTGAGCTCAGAGCCTCATACTTGCTCAGTTTCCTTGCTCAGCTATTGCTCTACCCCTTGAGCCATACCTTCAGACTGGACTTTTGCTGGTTATTTTAGAAATAGAGTCTTGCAGACTTTTCTGTCTGTCTGGCTTTGAATCTGGATTCTCCAGATCTCCTCCTCCTGAGCAGCTAGGATTCTAAGTGTGAGACACTGGTACCTGGTTTAAAACACTATTCTTTATAAGATCCTATATTCATCTGTCTATACTGTCATAAGCTTGTAGATTTACCATAGAGAAGCCAGCTTTGTACTAGCTCCAAGGGCACTGGTAACGTCTAAGCCTTTAATATTCTTTGTGGACTTCTCAGTCCATTCAATAGTAGTGGAATGGGGTTGACTGAATTATAGAATATGAGCAAGCAGCCAATCATATTATGTAATGAGGCCCAATAGAACTCTGCACACTTACTCACAGGTTGACATTACTTGATGGGAGTTATCATATTCTGACACCAGGTCAGTGGTCCTGGGGTAGTGGACACATCCAGATTACCTCTGTTTCAGATTGCTCTGCATTTCCACCTTTGTCTGGTTCTATCATTTTCCTTGTGATAAGCCATACCTGTGATTTAATAGCTTCTGGTCAGTTCTGAGATTTTTTTTTTTAGTGAATTATTGATCCTTAGAGTTGTTTGAGAACTATATTGACACTTTTTGTCAAGGAAAAGCTATTTGACTAACTTCATTACAAACAGAGACACCAAGTTTACACACCATAAAGGGATTTCAAGAGTTACTGTATTACATAATAGCTTACATTAAACCCCTAGGAAGTGATGGTGTGTTGACTGTACAGGATGCTTACTATCTTTGATGGAACAGAGATTGCTAGGAAAGCTATGTTTCTCCTTAGAAGTTGGACCATCTCCGGTAATCATGACCCTTGAGTCTTCCACAAGGCAGTAGGCAGTACTCTTTCCATTGCAGAACAGCAATGTCTTGCCTGGCTCCTGTCTCTACAACCAGATTAGCATCAGCAAGCCTTGCCTGAAGATCTCTGAGCACTCTGCAGTCCCTCGTTAGGCACTGAAGGATTTTAAGGAAGATTTATCCAAAGGAAGTTGAGTTCATTCAGGTGCATCCTAAGTAGAGGAGATGGATTTTTTTTTAAGTTGTAATCTAAAGGACAATATTATGCACCTATTATAGCCCATCACACACAATCACCATAAAGAAAATGAGAGCAGAGCGCATTTATAGCTGAACACAACTAACATCCCTCTTGTGGGTAAATGCAACCAGATAACTAATAAGGTGATTGTAAGCACCTTAAAGCATTAGCTCACACTTTGGTCCTTCAGGTGTAGTTTGGGCTGCCAACCATTTAAACACTGAAGAATTAGTGGTACAATTTCCCTATTTTTTTCTACAAAGAAGCCCCCTGTTTGATTCTGAGTGTTCAGCTAGGAGCCAGGCAGGATCATACGAGCATGAAACTTAGACTTCATCACAGGAGAACAAAAGGAAGACAACGTTGTAACATTAAAAGCTGGTCAGACACAGCAGCTCACTCATGAAATGCTAAAGGAGGCAGTGATCAACAGGATCATGGTTTATAGACAGTCCAGACAAAAGGTTCAAGTGAGCCATTTCACTCAACCACCAATAAAAGACAGGTATTTTGATTTACACCTGACATCCCAGCTTGGAGGACAACATACAATTATAAGGTGTGGGGCCCAGGCCAGCCTCGGTATAAATGTACTTGAAAGATAATGAAAGCAAATAGGGCTGGAGTGTAGTTCAAGTAGTAGAGTGCCTGCCTGGCAAGCGTGAGGCCTAAATTCAAACTCCACTACTTCCAAAGAAGAAAAAGTTAAGTACCTTTTTTAAAAACTCCAAAAAAAATCCAAAGTCCTATGATGACCAGACAGTTATATCACAACAAATATTAAGCTATTAAAAATATTATTTCTCAGTTGAGTCACAGTGGCTCACTCCTGTAATCCTAAGCCATGTAGGAGACCGAGGTCGGAAGGTCATGCTTCAAAGCTACATGAGCAGAACAATCCTCCAGACTCCATCTCCAGCAAATGCCAGACTGTAGGTCTGACTCAGATGGTTGAGTGCCATCCGTAAGCAAGAAAGCTGAGTGAGCACAAGGAGCACAAAGCCCTGAGTTTAAGTTCTGGTATGTGAGTGAGTGAGTGTGAGTGTGTGTGTGAGTGTGTGTGTGTGCGCGCGTGTGCGTGCATCCTCATTTTAGTAAGAAGTAAAAGACAAGATAGAGGATTTGTACTGTCTCTTTTCCTGCAGGAACTTTTGTTCATAACAGCTTTCAATTTTTAGCTGTAATATGTAAATCATTAAGCAAATTCAACATTTTTTTGGACATTCAGCTTTCAGAACTACCATTTCTTTTTCTATTCCAACAAGACAATCTTTATTTGCACTTTATATGACCTGATCACCATAGTTATTATTTGCTAAATAGAACAACTTACGATGTTGGCTATTGTTCCATGGTATTGGTACCATGCTGTAGATGAGCTGAATAAAATTTGTGTTCTGTAGTCATTCTTTAATTCTATCCTCTCAGTTATAGAGTAGTAAAGTAATATATTCAATAATGTTACATGGTGCTTAGGATAAGGTAGTTTGCCTGTGCCTAGCATGCATGAGGCCTTGGATTCGGGCCCTTATACCTTCCCAAAAAAGTCCTTCACACAGGTCTAATACCACATAAATGTTAAATTGATCTTCAGGTTATAAAAGCATATGCCATAGGTGATATTTCTTCATTTTGATCCCACAAATATCTATATGCAGATAGATTCTTCAATAGAGGAATGACATGGATGCAGGATGCCCACATTGTAGCCAGGACTAAGCTCACAAAGCAATCAGTGGCAGGACAGTGGTCCTGCTGCAGGGTGATGTTCTCTGGCAGCCTGGGAACTGGAGCACTCTGTGTAGATTGGAGCCCATAGACCAGGCCTTAAAAAGGAAATGCTGTCAGAGTATTTATGCTCATGCAATTGCTTTTAAAACAAAAAGCACATACCAAACAAATGTAAAATGTCTAAAGGCAATACAAACATTGTCAAGACAATGTAATAGCAGTCATGAAACAAAGTCTAAAAAGGACTGGTTGATCAATTGCTCTTGTATTCCTATGCTGTCCTTAAGATAATGAAGTGACAGATCTCTGCCTTCTATAATAGAAAACGAAATATGCATGGAAAGTGACATAGAGCCCTACTGATGTTATTCAAATGGTTTCATTAGAGGTATGACTTTCCAACTTGACTTCAGTTTCTTTGAAAGTTGACGCTCCTGTGAAGGCGCATAATTTTCTGAGATGGTGCATGAATACAGGTAATGGTCCTTTGTGTGCCAGATTGTAGAAGGACTTTTCACTTTTATCTTTGAATGAAGTTTTTGAAACCTGAGTTATAAATTTAGGCTCCTGGGAAGAAGCTTGGGTTAGCCTTACAGAGAATTAAAAGATGAATTGCCCTGAAGGACTAGTTGAGGTGGGGTTACAATATCTGAGAATGCTATGCAAACCTCGACAGATAAAACTGTGTATTGAGAGATTTAACTCTAAAATGTCCTTGAATTTTTTTTTTTGGTGGTGTTTTATTTCTGTTTTGGGTATGGATTTTGATAGCTGTGCTTTGAAAGAAATCTGTGAAGCTGAGGGTGACAATGGAACCAGCAGGTGTTTCTCCTGTTCTCTGTAATTACCATGTGGATCGTGGACAGTTGTACCAACACTGCTTAAAGATCCTGCCTAATTGGCTGTAAAATAATTAAATAAGGTTTTGACTGGTGAATTTATAATTCCGTTAGATGCATAAGCCGGTGTGCCTGAATGTCAATGCAACTTCAGTTTGGAAATATTAGATTCATAGAATTAATTGTGCTGCAGGTACCAAGTTTACCCTGATTAATAGGCTTCAATCTCGTCTCGAAGTTTAGTGAGGTAAATTTATGTTCCCTACCTTCCTGCCTAAATTTTTAATTAAAAGTTTTTTCAAAAGTTTAAGCTAGTCTGTGTGGCTGTGTTGCTCTTTCTGGCTTCTCTGAAGTTGAGCTCTTCCAAATTTTTAGTGACTCCACCTGCTTTATCAAATAACTCTGCTGATCAAAAGTCTTGTATGCTGTTGTCCATGTATTTGTATCCCCAGATGACGGATCCTGTACCTCATCTCTAACACTTACTGATGTCTACTTATAACCTACTTTAGTGCTGTGTGAATGGATCTAATATGCCAAATGCACATGATAAATGTTTTATCTCTGATTCTCATTGATCAATTTTGAAATGATCAAATGGTTCATCTCAGTAAGACACTAATACACATTGATCAAATTCTAAATGACCAAGTTGACTTGGTTTTTGCTGAACACAAATTGTATTAAAGCGACATTACTTGAACATGCTGCTTTTTCTAATGTGGGAGTTATGTTACCCGCAGTTACATTATAACTACAGTTATTGCATTATAAAGATGTCTCCTTCATAATGAAAAGTTTACACAAGAAGAAAAGAATGCGGTATTCTGGGAAGAACAGGGCTTCAGGCAAGGATTTGGGCTTTTACTAACTAATTAAATTCTACATTTGTATTGGGCCTTATTCCCCTTTTTTTAATTTGAAGGGCTGTGAGCAGGAAATACAACAGCTGCAGTGGTGACATTTTATTCCCTGTGGCCCTTGGAGCCAAGTAACATCTTGATTATTCAGTAAGAGAGTAATTGAAGAGGCAAAATTCTAGATAAAGTAAATATACCTGTCCCTTTTGTGCTGAGTTTCTTAGTTACAATTGCCTTTTCAGAAGTTTAAGCTTATTTGTTGGTGTTTGTTTTTTAGACAACTGCTCATCCACGTCAGCTTCTATAGTAATTCACGTTGCCTTGTGGAATATGAGGATTATAATTCTGAAGTTAAATATATTTGTGCTTAAGAACAGACTTTGTATGAAAACTAATGGTAAATTCCCAGTAAATTGTAACACAAACATTGTTATTTAAAATGTCCAAGTCCAGGCAGATTATTTATTATGTCTCTGACTTGTCCGTATTATATTTTTCCATCAATAAAGTGTGAACCATGAACTGTCATCCTTGCATTTGTCAGCACCTGCAAACTAAAAGGTTTTAAAGTTACAAAAAGAAGTTCTTTTAGTGATCTCTTTAAAAAATAGTTTATTGTCTTTAAGCAGTTGTACAAAGGCATTACCATTCAACAAAGCAGTTTGTGAACACTGCATTTTGGTCACCCCTTTCAACATTCACACCTTACGCTCCCAGCCCGCCCCTCCTCACTGTTCTTAATTTTGTAAGGTATATGTTGCATTGTTTTGGCCATTTAACAAAGCAGTTTATGTATTCAATGATTTTTGATCTCTTTTTTTTAATACTTTAGCAAGGATTTATTTTAGTTCAGGCTAACAAAATAAAGTAGGAAGAAATGGGAAGAGAAAGAGACAGAGACAGTGACAGAGAAACATTCCTGCTTCCACTGAAAGAAATGGAAGGTAAAGATTCATGTTCTTGGTGTTTGTCCGGAGAAAACAGTGGTCTTGAAGACCCAGTCAGAGCTGTGCAGTGCTCTTGAGCTGTGATGGTATTTTTGTTTTGTTTTGTTTTTTGTTTGCTGTTTTCTCCCAAATTCATTTCTCACCAAAGTAGTTCCAAGGAAAGAGAGACCTGCTGTTTGGCAGCATTCTTTATAATAAGCACATACAGTCATTGACCGCCCCCCCCTCCCCCCAGCCCAAGATTGGAGACTTTCCAGAACTATTTGGTTAGATGCTTACTTTCTGTTTCTTCTTTGGGTTGAGTCTCCATGTTTAATGTAAGATACTGTTTTATTCTAAGATAATAGAAGTGCTGGGAAACTAGATCCTCAGTAGTTAGACTTCATCTGGGTTTTTTTTTGGGAGGGGTCGGTCGTGGGGCTTGAACTCTGGGCCTGGACACTGTCCCTCAGCTCTTCAGCTCAAGGCCAGCGCTCTACCACTTGAGCCACAGCACCACTTCTGGTTTTCTGGTGGTTTATTAGAGATAAGAGTCTCACCGACTTTCCTTTCCTGCCGAGGCTGGCTTTGAACCATGATCCTCAGATCTCAGCCTCCTGAGATTACAGGCGTGAGCCACCAGCATCCAGCTTGACTTCATCTGTTTTATTTTTTCCATTTCTGTTCTACAGAGGGGCGCAGGACAGGATGGCAGAGCTGCTTGTATTAGACGGCTCAGAAGGACGGGAGCAGGCCTGCAAACGGGACAGACAGTGTTACCTGTTTCTGCAAAAAGTCATTGCAAACTGTAGCCATCTCTTGAATGCCTGCATTTGGTCACAAGCTCAGTAGGATGGATCACTGTGGAAATTTCTCTATTCCTTCTATATAAGGTGTGAGGAAATCATAGATGGTGAAATAGTTGCTGAGAAAGCTGTGATCTAGAGCTCTCTTCTCTGTCCCAGCTCATAGCTGGGGATTGTTAAATTGCTCTTCTTAGACTTTGTATAAGAAGCCAGTCATAAATTTCCACTAAATTTCAACCCAGTTATTTAATTTCATTGTTAATTAAGATTCACAGTGAATTCAGGGTCTCAAAGATATAATTGACATATAAAACTGTGCTGATCATAAGTGTTCATATTGCCCTTAAAGTCATATACCAATGTTACTATCACTCAGAATACCAGAGACTATTCCCAACACCTGAGAAGGTCCTTGTGTCCCTTTGCAATCACGTCTTCTTTCTGTTAATGTAATCTGTTAATGTCCTGCATGGAAATGAGTGAAGCTAGTCATGTTGCCTTCAAGTTCATGGCCCCTAAGCGTCTAAACTCATGATCTCTTCCTTGTGAGATAACAAATTGTTCTGTTTTCCCCTACAGGAACATTAACATTGAACTTTCTTCTTTAATCAATACGATCCATTAAGAATCTAGTGTACTCTACGTGCTATATGAAATATTAATTGTACCCTGTTAGTTAGATAAATGAAGATCCTGCCAAAGTGATAGCTTATTACTTTTCCTTGTGCCGTGCTATGTTAAATGAGAACATTGTGAGTTCTGGGGTACATGGTCTTTTGAAATTTGTTTATTGATTCCCTCTATTTGAGTAATTAGTTACATGGCTTCGAGTTCCCCAAAGTTATTTCTAACTGGAGTTACTGAGTTCTTCCTCTTGCTGATTTGAACTAGAGTTCACTTACTTTTTAAGGGCTCCAGTTTAAAATAATTTCTTTGATTTTTTTCCCTTTGATGCTTTCAAAGATAAGGAAACATTACTTTGCTTTTCAAGAGCCACTCAGCTACAGGTAGAAAGCGGTGAGCTGGCGGGAGGGCCAATTAGAGTTAATTATTGTCTGACTGACCTGCCACATTATAAAATGCCCAAGACTTCTGGAAAGGTAGACTTTAAATAATGTCCTCATGTCAAATTCACAAAGTTAACCATCTTAAAACTTAAGCATGGTGAAAAATTGTATCAAAGATGCTGTCTACCCATCAAAATAGTAGCTGGCAGGATTAGCTCTGGAATCTTGTACAGGGTAAGCTATAGTATGCCACTTGCTTTTGTGTTATGACTGCAGGGTTTGGCACGTCCATTCTATATGTTATCACTTCTTCCCTGTTCTCCACCAGATATTTAGGTTATAGATCTATACAGTTGTCTAAGTGCCTTAGATAAAGCCACTTACTAAAGTTGACACCAGAACTTTCAGGTGATTGTACTTATAGCCAAGGGTTTCTTTTGCCCTTTTTAAAGAATAATTACAAAACTGTCCCTCATGGACTCAGTCTGTCAAGGATTCATATTTCTTGCTCTCTGATTTTCCTTAGAATATAAACAAAATTCAAAAATTGATAAATTGGATTAAAATGTTAAAGTTCTGCACATCTTAAGACACCATTAAGAGAATTTTTTTTTCAAAATAGGCAGATGACTTACACTTCAAAGGGAGATATATGAATGACCAATTAGCACATGAAAAGGGCTCCACATTATTAGTTGCCAAGGAAATGCAAATTAAAACAGTCTGAATGGCTAAAATCCAAAGACTGATAATACTTAATTGTCCAAAAAGATGTGGAAAACTATAATTCTAGTGTTTTGTTGGTAACAGTTTAAAATGGTAAAAAAAAAAAAAAACACACACACACACAAAAAAAACAAAACAAAACACCACTTGGGGAAAACTTGTAAAGTTTCTTAAAAACTTAAACATGTTCTTTATCTATGACTCAGCAGTCATAGCTACATCAGTCTTAGCTACATCCACAGTGAGATTTCTACACATATGTTCATAGCAGGTTCATTCACGTTAGGCAATGTTTTAGAAACAACCCCAAAGGGGGCATTATCTGATAGGCCATCCATACATGTATGGAAAAGTGTGTTACACAAAAAAAAAAAAAAAGCCAGATGTGAAGCAATACTACTGTGTGAGATTCCATTAGATGAAGTCCAAAAATAGAATGATACCAATAGGAACCTGGACGTGCTTAATGAAGATAGTGACTTGATTGCAAAGGGACACAAGTCTCTGGTACTCTGAGTGATAGTAACACTGGTTTATGACTTTAAGGGCAATATGAACATTTATGATCAGAGCATTTTATATGTCAATTATATCTTTGAGACCCTGAATTCATTTTTAATTTTAATTAAGAAAAATGCTAATTTTTTTCTTTTTTCCTTTTGTGGGCCATGGGTGCTGAACTGGGCCTAGGTGCTGTCCCTCAGCTCTTCAGCTCAAGGCTAGCGCTCTACCACTTGAGCCACAGTGCCACTTCCATCTTTCTCTGCTTCCATGGTGCTAAGGAATCAAACTCAGGGTCTCATGCATGCAAGGCAAGCACTCTACCACTGAGCCACCTTCCCAGACCCTAAAAGTGGGAAATTTTTAATACTTGAAATTCTCAATTTTTAATTCTTTGCTCCAAATAATATCACAGTCTGAAGGAACTCTGGTTACTAATCCTATCCACAATCATGGTTTTTAAATCAGAATTTGAATTTCTTATCTCAAAAGGTTATTCATTCAGTATGTTGGTTTTTTTTTTTTTTTACTATAGACATAGGAATGCATCATGTTATTTGTTTCTGAAGAATTAGCTTTCTTACCCTTCTGAAATTACACTTGCCTATTGAACTGTTTATGGCTCTCAGGCATATAAGGAAATCTGTAAGCTAATTCCAGTGTTTCCAGGAGGAAGACCAGTGTTGCTGGGGAATGTGTTAGGGGAGGGGGAACTTTTTTCACTACCATTTAGCCTGGAACCATGTCAATAGGCCTGTTTAAATTTGGTAAATTATTTTTGATAAGGAGGTTTGAAGAGAGTAGTATGTGGAAATGGAACATTTGTACCGTGGCTCTGGCACAGTTTAAGATATTAGTCTTATGCGGCAATTTGTTCATACTACTTATTGAGTCCCGGCAGAATGCTTGAAAACTTGTAAAAGCCTGCATCTTGGCCCTTCCCTGCATGTTGAAGTGAAAGCACACATGTTCACATGTTAGCGTGTCGCCAAGCATCCCAGCCATCCCCCACTTGCTCACATGGCTGCCTTAAGTTATTTTCTCTGCCTTCTCATTCAGTGGGCCACAGTTAAATTGCCTTGTTCCTTTTGTGAATTTGTATGTCCAAATGCTGGTAATCAGCTGCATCCCTTGAAAATTGATAGATGTGCTCATTAAGGAGAGTTCTTGCTCTTGGCTCCATTTCACAAGTCACCCAGCTAGTGTTTCTGGATGAAGTTGGCATGAAACTCAGTGCAGTGTTGTATCTGGCTTTATACTCATTTCAAGAACTGAAACCTCTCTCTCTCTTTTTTTTTGACTCTGTTTCATGGGCATTGTGGGAATCTTTCAAGCACAGAGAAGTCAGTTATTTGTTAATTAACAGTATTTACTCCAGAAAGACCAAGGGCTGCTTTTGTGTACTGGGATTTTTCTTTCTTTCTTTCTCATTTTGTTCTCTTGTGCTTCTGGGACTACAGAAATATCTAAGTATTTATGAGACAAAGCCTTCTATGGAGAGTCTAGAAGGTACACTAACCTGCCACTGGCGTAGATCTCAACAAAGTGCCTGCACCAGAAATGGATGCAGCATGGTTTATGCTGGAGATTTCAAAGGTAGCATACACCTGTTTCTGCTTTCCGGATGAAAAATGAATTGCCAATTACTGTCGACATGTTCAGACATGACGTCTCATATGGCAGAAACCTGCTCATCCTGCTTTCTGCTGCGCCCCCAGCTAAGAAACCATCAGTTCCAGGAAAGGCCTGTGTTGGCAAGGAAGAGAAGAAGAAGGGGATTGGATCAGTCTCCAACCCTTCAACTTTTAGGTGTTTGTGCGAGCTGTGGGCAGGAGGTCATTGCCTCTTCCCTTGGTGTCCCCAGCAGTGCGCTGGAACAAGATGAAGTGATCAAACCCAGTGCCAGTGCATCATCAGTCTCATTACTTTGCAAGCTGCAAGCCCAGATGCTGCTGTTTTCTGCAGTCAGGCCTCGCCTGATTTACATTCATAACACCTCCATTACAGCTCATTTGTTACTACTCATCATGAAATGGTGCCTTTCTTTGCATGATAGTACCAAGGACACTAAAGAACCAAAACATGATGGCAAAGGGATGCGTCTGACCCGGTGTGTCCGGTGTCCTGGTCAGCAGGCCAGAAGCAGGAACTAAATGTTCCATTGCTTCTAGCATTTGTGGTTTTGATTTGATAGTGGTATGTGGCTTTGAGAGTCTTTCTGAAGTCACTGAGCATCAGTTAAGAGACTGGATTTTTCTAGACCAATTTCATATCTCTGCTATATTGAGAGTGCTTCATAATTAGTGAATTCTGACACCCTGCTTGGCTTGTTCCCTCAGTGGATAGCTCAGTGTCATATATTTATTATTTCTTGAAAGTGTTAATGTGACAGCACTTAATTGACAAGTTTCCCTTTGATGCTCCAAGTTCTCTTGGCTCTGGGAGTACAAGATTCCCTGCCCTCAGAGTTTTATACTCATTAAGAATATTAACTGTCTCTTTTGAGAGAGTTTATTAACAACATCAAGATCTGATTTAAAAAATTATAACTTTAACATTTCTTTAGGAACTGTTGAGAACCATACCATAGGCATCGCTGGGGGGTCTTGTATGTTGGAAATACAAAAAGTGGCCCACCTGTGAGAGACGTTAGCATGGAAGGTAGAGAGTGCTGCAGGACTGAGGAGGGCTTAGGGTGCGTGTGGAAGGAGCTGGCTTAAACACATCTTCTCGCCTTGACATGTTCTCAATGTAGGTAGTACCAAAATGGCTGTCTATTAAGGAGGAATCAAATACTAAGAATAGTTTGAATTAAATGAGAAGAGATCAGATGGAGTATGGGGCCATAATGGAACACTAAACTCAGATTTTGAGGAGGTTTAAATACTGTGCTTAGAAAGGCAAAGCTTGTACAATATAAAGATTTAATCAAAACTTCTACCTACTTGGGAATAGTATTTTTCTTTCTTTTCCTTCCATCCGTCCATCCTTCACTGGTACTGGGGCTTGCACTCAGTGCCCTGTATTCTCACTTGGCTGGCACTCTACCACTTGAGCCATGTTTCCATTTCTGGCTTTTTGCTGGTTAATTGAAGATAAGAACTCATGAATATCTCTGCCTATGCTGACTTCAAACCATGATCTTCAGGTGTCAGGTCCCTGAATAGCTAGGATTTACATGACAGAGCCACCAGTACCCAGCTTGGTAATTGTATTTTTTTCTGCCACTTATGCCTGTTACCTGTAGGTCTCACAATTAAAATTAGGTGTTTTGAGCTGCACATTGTTTCTAGACATTCTCTACTCCATATACAAGTATAATATACATATAACAATTACATTTGTTATCATTTCAACTTACTCTTTGTTGAGTTTATATGAATATTCCATCTAAAACTAAGCACATAATAGCTTGTCATATTTACTATCTCCTGGCAAAGTTCAGGGCTTAAGAGAATGGGACATAAGCAATGGTAGTTTTGCCTGAGAGACAAGAAAGGAAAGAGTTAAGAAAGATTTGGTTCTTGGCATGATGTCTGAGGAAATCTCAAGTCTTTAGAAAGCAAAGAACCAGTGGGATAGTATATGTGAACTTTGTAAATGTTCCTAATCACAGACTATGAAAAGTTATCTAAGAATTCATGCAGAGCCAAATTCTGCATGTTGTTACAAAGAATGTATAATGTATTACAAGCATCTTCAGATGGAATTTCTTTAGATTTCCTCTCTCTTATTTATGTCTGTAACTAGTTGAGCATAACCAAAGTTTGTAAAATTAGATCATATTCCAGGTAAATTTTCTCCTGTTCATCCACTTGAAAATTCTACTGTTAGTATTAAATACATCTTTTTAAATATGCTCTTTTCTTCCCATTGGACTTTATGATCAATTTTTGAAATACTCTCTTGAGATTTAGGCCAGAAAGTATAAAGATATTAGTTAAAATGGTTAGTTTTATTTAAAAATTCTTAAGTATTTTTTCTTCCTTTTAAGAAGAGAAGTGTAATTTTTCTCCTCTCCTCTAAGTCAACCCTTTAAAAGTAAAATTTATGAAGTTGTAGTTTGATATTAAACCATTCACATTAATGTCTATGAATAGAAGTGTTAACAGATTTTGTTTATTTTATAAAAATATGTGGAATTATGCCATATATTAACATATTTATCATATGCCAACATATATAAATCTAGCTCTCTCTTTTTTTGTGTGCCCACGGTAGGGCTTGAACTCAGGCTTAGGGACTAGTGTTCTACTACTTTGAGCCACTTTGGTTTTCTGGTGATTAATTAGAGATGAGTCTCGTAGACTTTCCTGCCCAAGCTGGCTTTTGAACAGTGATCCTCAGATTTTTTAGCCTCCTGAATAGCTAGGATTAAAGGCATGATCTGCCAGTGCCCAGCATTGACTTTCAGCTTTTTGGGGTTAAATGGAGCTAAACATCTTAAAGACTTTCCTGCCCTGGCTGGCTTCTAACTGTGATTCTCAGATCTCAACTTCCTACATAGTTAGAAGCATAAGCCATTTGCACAGAACTCCAGCTCATTCTTTTAAATAGCTGCATAATATTCCATAGCATTGATCCACTCTAATTTCTAGGGTCCCTCCTCCATTGGCAGATACTCTAGTCCCTTCAAATGACTTTTCTATTTTGATAGAAGAAAAAAAAAGGCTGCTGTGAAACAAACTTGCAGATGAACCCTCAGGAATTGGCAAATATTTTTATTTCTGTAGTAAGGATGGGGCTTGAATTGCAACCTTCCCTGGCAACTGTGTTGCGTTGGGCGGCTTAAGCTCTTGAGCTTCTTTTGGCTGATGTCGGAAATGTATATGTGCATTGCTATATGGTTTACAAGTAAAATATCAGACATTTATGAGCTTACCAGCCCTGTAGAAGGTTAATGTCCTTGGAGACCTAGAAGGGTTAGAGTTGTCAGTACTCTCACAGTGCAGATTGAAATCTACAAGGGATTTTTGTTTGTTTGTTTTGCTTTGCTTCTAAGGAAAGGCATGTTTACAACTGGATAGGATAATGTATATAGGGTTCTATGACTAAAGGAGGATATATTTAGGGAAGGAACCCAAAGGTGTAACTCCTGAATATCCAAAGAAGTATTTGTCACAACAAATTCCAGGAAATGGGTACATGGGGGGGTTAGGGATTTTTTCTGGGAGCGGGGGAGGGGGGGGCAGGAATGGAGGGAGGAAGCCAGGTAACCCTGGGTAGGGACAGAAAGGGGGAAATGGGAAAAGTGAAGGAAGTGGTGACCTGGTCCAAGAAGCACTCATAGCCTGTAACCTCTTTGTACACATCCACAATAATGACAATTAAAAAAAAAAAAAAGAAAGAAAATGAACATGTTTTGTGGATTGTAGAGTTTTTTCCCTGTTTTTTTTTCTTTTCTTGATTTGTATAATTTAAAAAGAACTAGATTTTGGCACAACCATTGCAAGTTTTGCTGCTAGTTTGTAATTCCCTAGAGGTGAATTGAAAAGATTAGTACTAGAACTTTTTTCCATTAACTCTGGGGAAAACTACAGAGCAAAAAATTGCCCTTTGGCAGAAATGTCAATCTATACATACCTCTTCTGGAGCATTTGGAACCTGGAGTGCCGAGAAGCTGACTTAATAGGAGAATTGAAAACCAAAATGTATACACATCTTCACCTTTCTACTTGACGACAAGACAAATGGAAAACACATTCTCAGAACTTGATGATGCAGAGAAAATAAGATTGTTGCTCCAGAAAGTACATTAAGGCTAGAATCTTTAAAAGATTTGAGTGCTAAGCTTTTGTAGAAAGGCTGATCCATTCTTATTAATGATACATCTATTTGTACTTCATCCTCTACAATTCTTCTTTTGTATGATAGAGTATCTCGGAAATAGATTCAAGAAAAGAGGAATGTTTTAATATGCTACAGATTTTCCTATAGAATCTAACAGAAAATTTTTTTCACTCCTATTTGTGGTTTTGGACTTCCCAGTTTTTTTTTTTTCTTAACCTTTTAGAATTTCTCTAATTTCCCCACTCCATGAGATCTATGATGAAGTAATAGCCACTTATGCAAAAATTGAATATAGTGTCCCTGGCTATCATTCACATAATGCAATAGATTTACTCTTGCAAGTTCTCCTCCTTCCCATCCTACTGTAAAATATTAGTATAGAGATATTATGAAGGAATTCAATGATGTCCATTCATGTTCTTGGCAATCACAAGCACTCAGGAGTTAGCTAATTATTCTAAGCATCAATAGTTCAAGTTTCTATTGAGTGAGTTTTGTATTTTTTTAAATCAATGCTCATCGTATAATCTAATATGTATTTCTCTAGGGTATAATCTGTAGCCACAATAAAATTGCAATTGGGAACATACATGCTTTTAAAAGCATGTGTTTCCTGTCAAATAATTAACTAACATCAACACAGCTCAAAATAATAATTATATTTTATCATGGTAAATGAGAAAGAACTATGTAATTTCATTAGAAATGCATCTGGAATGCTTTGCTCAGATAAATGCCACTCTGGTTAGCTCATAGCATACTTGTCATATGGATCTTTGTTGTACCTTGAGAATATTTATACTCATTTAAGATTGTGGGCAATTAAATGTTCCTAAAATTTGTTCTGAACCCAGTTGCTTGGCACTTAGATCATTATTTTCCCTGGAAATAAAAATGACACTATAGTTTAGCTGTCTAGGTTTGTCCTTAAAAGCCTGTTGAATCCTATTCCTCTATAATTAAGAATGGAAGACTGGAAGTTGGAGACAATGAAGAACCAAAGAGAAAAAGAAATAAGGGAGGTGTGTGTGTGTGTGTGTGTGTGTGCGCGCGTGCGTGCGTGCGCGCTCGCGCGCGCACGTGTGTACACTGCTTAGTAGTCTGTGCTAACTCAATTATAGGTACAGCCCCCTTTTTGTGAAGAAGCATTGGAAAACCTCAGGATATTGGCATTCTCCCTGTCTCCCACCCTTCTACCTCCCCTCCACCAACATTTCAAATGTTGTTACTTAGCTGTTGGTGGACTAGGTAGCAGTTAGTGGAATCCTTATTGTCAAATGAAAGCTAATATAGACTTCCTAGTACCTACCTATAATTGATAAGATGCTATTTTATCACTTTAACTGTAGTTTCTAAATGGACCTACAACCTTTCCTTAACTATAAAGAAGACAATGAAACTTGCTTTCATGAATACAGCATTTGGTGGTTAAGGGCTAAAGATAAAAGCTGCAGTCTTACTTCAGCCACAGCACCATATTTATGTATTCAGTTGCAGCTGTGATGACCCTTCTGTGCAGTGGTATAAGTAGTGGCAAATGCTGTGGGTTTTTTTTACTTTTTTTTTTTAACAGCTTGTCTTGGCAATCACAAGATACTCAACCATCAGTCTGATCTATATGATTAAAAACACACTAAGTTCCTGCTTCAAAGCAGATTAATTGACAGTATCTAATAAATCATAATATAGAAGTTCAGACAAATGCCCCAAACTTCTAATAGTAGGCCACACTATGTAGCAAAATGTGAAAAGAGCCTTCAACACTTCTTCAGCCCTCCTGCCTCCTGTACTTCAGCTCACTCACCAGCCCACATCCAGCCTGTCCGGAGCTTTTTCCTCCTGGTGCTAAGCTGAGTCCCTGTATTCAGAGCCCCACCCACCTTTCTGTTTCTCTGCTTGTGAACTTCGTCTGCCAGGGCCTGCTTCCCATGTTCATTTTATTATCACCGAAAAGCCACAGTAATCTCTCCTTTGTGTTTGTGAAATTCAAGCCCTTATTAATTTGTTTCACGATTACTTGTGCCCAGTCTCTTCTCGGTGTGTGCCCTGTATACATGAGCTGGACCTGAGCTCTGATAAGCGGAGCACTCTAATAGATGCTCAATTAATATCAGAATTGTTCTTCCCTAAGCTGAACTGAACTCGTAAGTCCAGCATCTTACTTTCAGCTTTCAGAATGTTTTCACTATAGCAGCAGCCCTTAAAAACAAAACAAAAAATACTCTAAAGAGCTAAGAAAGAATGACTGTTGAGAACTTGAAGGACCAAGATCTCCTCTCTAGTTACAGCAAATAGTGAATCTCATTCCCAATTGAACTAGAACCTTCCTGCAGGCAGGAATTTGGTTCTCTTTCTGCATCTCCCCCACAATTAGTGAGTTTACTGCCTTTGAAAAATACATGTTGAAATGAATTCACTCAGCAAATTAGGGTGATGCCATTAAGCTGTGACCAACCTAATGGTTTGATTTAACTAGCTGTTGATGGTTCATTACATGCCATTAATACAGAGTTGATTTTTGTGGACATTAGCTAATTGCCAGAGTTCATCTCTAAGACATGCTGGATAGAACTGGGTTTTCCTTTTGACAGTATCAATAAGGTATTTAGAAAGAGAACAAGATCTTCTGTGCAGTGTGAATTTTTCTTAAGGAAAAATTATTGGTATTTGAATTTTTCTGCTATGTTTGAAGACTGCTTTTCACTTCTGTTAATGTAGATAGATTTATATTTTTTGAAAACCAAAGTATGACTCATTAGTATTTTCTAGTTGAACCTGGAAACATCGTATCTATCTTCAAGTCTGGGAGTTCTCTACCAAGAATGCCAATTAAATACTGTATAACAAAGTCTTCTTTTTCTAGAAACCTACCTACCTACATCTCTATTGTCTGCTCTGTGGGTCTATATTAAACATGATTAGAGGCATTTTCTGAGCCAAGGGACTGAGGGGACTGAGGAATAGAGGGGAAAACTCATGTCTACTTTTGCATCATTCCTTTTTCTTGGCTCAATTAAAACTGCACTGATTGTCAAGTCCCATTAATGCAGTGGGTCACTCCCTTGCATTCATTAGTGACAGCCCCTCTGTAACGTGAAGCACTCTGGCCACATTGTGGACACATTTATGAAGATTGATAACAGCTAAGGTCAGTGTTAACTTTTATTATCAGGCAAGTTGTATAAGAAACTGTCTGGTATTGGCTTTTGCGTTGATTTATGAAAAGATGGTCACATGAAGAAGACATCACATAAAACAGCACAGTAGGCAGTAGTGTTATTACTTGCGATTGTAACTGTAACAAATACTAACTAACTCTAATTAGGTTCATTGTCCTCTCTGACACTATTCCACAGTTTGCATGGGCCAGGCCCTGTGAGCAATACAGCATCCACTCAAAAGAGTGAGTGGCTCCCTTGCTTTTGCTTGAGTTCGCACATTTCTCCAAAAGTTTCCTCTTAACAGTAGCCAGCAATGCAGAGCTAGTAATGGACAGGATGGTTCAGTTATCCCAAGGTGACAGCAGTCCAGTAATTACACACTAATTTAGCCTCAGGGCACATGTACCACCAGCTCACTCTACCACACAAACCCCAGAGGTGGGAGGAGCCAGAAATTCTGGCTCCTGAATATCTACAATCACTTCAAGTAGTAGCAGGCAGCTCTTCTGAAAAATAGTACCTATAGATTCTTGCTCAATAGGACATTTGTCCCCAAGGAGAATAGTTACTTTGCCTCTGTTTTGTTGTTGTTGTTGTGTGTGTTTAAAAAAAAACTTTAATCTACTTTGGTAGATCTTTTAGACTGAAATCTCACAAATCCATGTTGCATCTGAATATGCAGAACAGCAGCTGTGTTTTCTTTTAAGTGAAGGTAATTGTGGGAAAAAGGGTCTCTGTGGATCTCCCCCCTCACCCAAAAAAAATTCTAAAAGCTTGGAACCCCAGAAAAATCACTCCAGTCTTCTCCACTCCTTATAAAGCTGATGAGAACTGCCACAACCAGCATATTCTCCAGAGCTCTGTGCAAATTACCACCTTTCTTTCCGCTCCCAGCTCTGTGTCTCTGTGGCTCATGTCTCTCTTTCAGGCAGCCACGCTAGGTTCATTTCTCTATTTCAATATGCCATGAGTTTTTGAAGCTTTGGGGTATAATTTCTTGAAAGAAAAAAATGGCAAGATTTTGCCAATCCCCTGAATTTTGGCTAGCTTCTTTATCTCGGAAGGTCTCTCAAGTAAGTGTGGAGACAGTGCTCTCTGAAGCACCCCTTAATCATCACGGTGAACAGAACATGGCCCCTGGCCCAGGCTGGGTGCCTTTCAGGACCTCTTGATGCTGGGAAGGCTTCTAATGCTATAAGGCCTGGGAGCATGATCACAACCGTGCCCCTGTCCCTGCCCCTGCCAAGGAGGAGGACGCTCAGCAGCAGCTGTGAGAATCACATTTGGCCCATGATGGCAGCAAGATGTGCCCCAGGAAGCCCTGCACTGATTTTGGGAGAGCCAAATTATGAAGGTTGGATATGTGAGATGGAGTCATTACGAGCTTTCTGGAGAGACAGTGCAATTAAACATGAAGCCAAATGAGCGAGTATACTAAAGTATGGGGAAGGTGCTTCTCAAGTGCTCATGCAGGCAATCTGGTGACTGTCAGGAAACTTCTAAACACACACCTCAAAAGCTAACTACTGAATCCCCACCTCCCATCAGCTTTAGTTACGACCATGGCTTGAACATTTATAGAGCCCCACTCTTTCTTATTTTTCCAGGAAATAAATTGTAAAGCCTGGACAGTATTTCATGGGTTTTTATTTCCTTTCAGAGAGCGTGGAATGAGTATGGAAGGGGCATTATCTGGTCTCTTTCTTGCTTTCAGAAACCTTGAGTTTTATACAGCAAAGTGCCGTTGGAGACAGAGCCAGGCCTCATGAATGTCAGCATCACAAAATGTTCAGCCCTGATCTAAACTGTAGAACCACAGGAAGTGCAGAGTCAAGAGAGTCTAGCCCAGTGCCAGAGCAAAAACACGAGGAGAGAGTTTACTTGCAAATAAATTTGGTTTTAGGCACCAACTCCAGTTAGTTATGGTGGCTCCCTGAAACATGAGGTAAGAAGGATTCCAGAACTTTGACAATAGCTTATGCCTGAGAGAGGATCAGGATTGATTAGTGATGTCTGTCAGTGGCATAAACATTGAAGAAAGTTGGCATTGTTACTTCACCATTTTCTATACTTACTTGAGAGGCATATATAAATATCTGTTTATTCCTTAATTAATGGTACCCAAACCAGAAAGAGGAAGTGTGGAGGGTAGTGGGAAAGAAAAGAATGAAGGAAAATTGGCAGCTCTGCAATATTAATATCTGTGCTCCGGCCTCTTCTACTAGCACGCTTGGACTCTTAATTTGTTACTGTTTGTCCCAGTGTGACTCCTCATAGAAGATTCCATTACTTGTCTCTCATTTCCTGCAACCTGAGCATTAGGAAACAGTGACTGGCATTTGTAGAGACTTAAAAAAGTAGTCATGATAAAAACCACTGTTAGGAAAGCATCTTGCATATGCAGTCATACCTGCCACTTACTTTGTAAGAAGAAGTTATGCTTGACATTCAGTACAATGTTATACAAGAAAAGATAGTAACCTTCGGTGCATTTCTAAGACAGGGTCTGAGGGGTCATTTGACTTAAAGTCAAATAGTTCTGAGTACTGCAAATAGGAAGAGTTTCACATGTTAAAAAGAAGTTCTCCCTTCAACCAAAATATTGGAGCCATTGCCAGACCTAAAGGTGGTAGAAGCTGATGCTATTTGGTAGAAATCAATGTTATCATTGACTTACCATTATGTTAAAGAGCTTTAGCCAAAGCCCTTATGCTTTATTTCATTAAAATTGGTTGTAGTGACATTTAGCTAACTAAATGTACTCAGTTTATACAACTAGACCAGCTTTCCACACCTTAACCTGAAATTATAACTGTGAGCATCACTACTTTTCCAAAACTGGATTATTGGCCATCCTTAGTGAATTTGATGATTTATGTCAATCCAGTTAGGCAGATAAGTCTAAAATGCCTACTTCATGCTCTAAAATATAGGTTCAGCCATTATATAACACCACATAATCGTGTAGTAATATGTAGTTATCTCTGAACAGTAATCAACCCGTAAGTACCTGTTTTTGTTGTTGTGTGTAGCTCCAGGTTCTCATCAACCCTTCACAGAGGCCACCAGTTCAGGACCAAGGAAGCCTGTCCTTATCTTTTATCTGGGTTTATCTTGGCATCCAGCCATGGTACATGTATTACAAAGGGAGAACTTCCCCTTCCCCAGCTTGTTTATATAGCCTGGTTAGGGACCCATGACCATCAGTGGTATCATTACCTGGCCATTCAAAACCATTGCAAAATAAAATCCTCGTTGATACTCCTATTCCTCTCTATTGCTTCTGGATGTCCGTTGGTGGTGAAAGGGTGGGATGGGGGAGAACCAGACCTCACCACAGGAACACGGAAATAGTAGACGACATTTTTAATTAACACTGGCACTTCTAGGCCTCTTGCTGAGGACTGCCAGCTTGACTTTACAAAACGACATTTATGACCCAAAAGATGCAGAGACTCACTGAAAGGAGCTGAAAACCAGTTTCTGACCTGTTTGAATACTGGTTTAATGGTAATAGAACTTCAACTGTGGTGATTATTCTTGAAATGCCCAACTTATTTTAGACAGGCTTTTGCTAGTATGAAAGCAAATTAAAGCAGTTTGCCATCAATTCTGTTGAATTCTCCTCCCTGCCTAGTCACACGCAGCAGCCATGCCACCAGCAGTTGGGCAAATCTGTGCCAAGTGTAATTACTCCAAATACAATTCCATTTATTCATAGGGAACTGTTGCTCCCCATGAGAACTTAGTTGAGGAAAGAAACGGTATATAGGTTTATGTTAATTATATACCCCATGCTGGAGGTCTAATTTTAACAGGAGTATAGCCTTTTAATCCCTTTATCAAAAGCACGTGCAGCAAGCCATCTTTGACCACCACCTGAAAACCGTGGGCACCCCCGTGCTGTGTAAACAGCCACCCCAATTTAGATGGCTGTATTCTAAACCCTGGTTCTGAAGTTGTCTCTTTAAAAGTAGAAACCCATTCTTCCTTGAAAATGAAGTGATAACTGTTAGGCTGCCAGAAGAAGACACAGAAATTTATTAGGAATTTATTACAGTAAATAATAACTAATAAAAATAGCTAGCATATGAATGTTTCCTCTATGCCAGGCATGTGCTGAAACCTTAAATAGTATAGAACTAATGTGTGTGTGTGTGTGTGTGAGTGTGTACACGTGTGCGTGGGCACGCACCTGTAAGGCTTAAAAATCAGGGCTTAGCACTCTTGCTTATTGTTTTCATTTAAGGCTGGCCCTCTGTCCACCTGACCCACACCTCCATTTCCATAATGGACTAATATTTACAAAAAATCTTAAATTCACCTTATTTTAACAACTTCACCAAGCTTCTTTAAGTAAGAAAGATAGAGCCCAGATTTAGAGATGTATGTTTCACGTGCTAGATCTAGTGTTTTGAAACCATCACAGTAAATAAGTATACATAAGCATTCCTGTAGAACCTAACCAACTTTGGTCGTACCACTGTATTAGGAAGTTCACTTTCAGTTCCAGTTTGGCTGTTAAAGGATTTGTCTCTCTCCAGCATGCTTTGGCCACTCTTATTGTAGCCTCTCTTCCCCAACCCCCCACCTTGCACCTTGTCTCCACACATTCACACGTTCACGCTGACTCATTGAAGGCAGTGAGAAGTAAGAACAGTTGCTTTAGTGGGAGATGAGTCTGAGCAGCCAGTGGAGGTTGACAGATGTTTTGTGAGGCACTGGGAATACTGTGTATGGTAAACTAAACAGATGTGGTTCCTGGAGATTATAGCCTATTGGGAGAAAAGGTTGCCACCCATATAACTTGACAATAGTAATTGTGAAAAGTGTTGTCAAGTGCTATGAGAATGTGTATCAGCCACAGGGATTGACTGGAAAGGGTGAGAGACAACCTCTTCTAAGGCTGAGATTTGAGAACTATTTTTAAATAGTTGGCATCAAGAGACACCTAAAAGACAAACTATAGGACCAGTGTGTAAGGGTCTGCATAAAGAGTTTGGTACTCTGAAGGGAGGAGAGAGTGTGGAGTCATCATGATGTGGGATGAAGTGGGGTGATATCTTGTTAGCTCTTTGTGGGTCATTTTATTTTGGATTTTATTCCAAGAGAGGCAGAAGGTCTTTGAAGAGTTAGGACAGTAACACAGACATGGTAATATTAAATTGGTCATTTTAAAGGGATTGCTGGTGTCCTTTTGTTAATAATTTGTAGTAAAGATAAGCGTGAGGAACTGACAATTAAAACCTGTAGACTATTTAAGAGACCACCGCTATTCAAGGCAGGCAGTTGTGATGGCTGGGAGTAGGCTAATAATGATGGAGGTGGAGGGAAGTGAGTTGATCTATTTTAGACTTCCAGGCAGATTGAATCGGGTAATGCATTGGCTCTGGGTGACAGATTAGATACTGGTGATGTAAGAGGCGGAAGTGTCAAGGACGACTCTGATTTTGGAGGGCCCATTTACTGAAGTAGGAAAGAAAGAACAAATTAGGGACAGAGGAGGGAATTGAGAGTTCTGTTTTAAACACACAGTGCCCTATAAGAGGGCTTCAGTGGTAAGTAGCAGTAGGCAATGTCCTATAAGAGGAGTAGGCTAGAAATACAGATTTGAGAGCTGCCAACATATAGATAAAATGTAAAGCCATGGGGATAGTTGTGATTCCTGTGGAGAGAGTACAGATTAAAAAGAGTAAGGGCCTTCAGGCCCATGACTCCCAAGGACTCCACCATGTAGACACCAGTTGGAGATAAGCCAGAGCACTGAGAGGAAGAAGAGCCAGAGATTATTGTGGCAGGCACAAAACTTTTTTCAAGAAAGGGTAACCTACAGGAACAAGTCTGCGCTGCTAAGTCTTATAAAGTGTGTACTAAAGATCATTGAATTTGCCACCTAGAGAGCTCTGATGTCAGCTGTTCAAGTGAATGAATGGAAAGCACTTAAGTGCAGGTAGAAGATAGCACCTGGAAGGACCTGGAGGGATCCGTTGTCAGGGTGAAATTTGTCAGAGCTGTGCTTTCCACAGGGCAGCATCCACAGAGGACTCTCATTTTAAATTTATGAAAATTAAATTAAATTTAAATTGCACTAGTCATTTTAGATGTCCAATAGCCACGTGTGGCCATGACCATTATGCTGGCATGGATTTCGACTGATTCTATTACCGTGCAAGGTTTTGTTTGGGAGTTGTAGAAATGTTGAGCACTGGTGAAAATAACCAAGTAGAGGAAGAGGTTGAAAATAGGAGGGTAACTCTCACTAGAACCGGGGGCGGGGGGGGGTGGTAAAAATTGGATCTATATGCAGAGTTTGCCTTTCTTTGTAAGATATACTTCAAAGAAACAAAAAGGAAGGTAAGTAAAGATCCAGATTTTTTTATGATAAGAAGGGGAGGGAGTTCTTCTTGGTTTCCATTTTCCTCCATTAAATAAGAGACCTGGTCATTAGCCAGAGGTAAAAGGGGAAGGGCAAGGTGAGATCTCAAGAGGAACTTGGCTATTGCATGAATAGTCAATGCGGAAGGAGAATGAGTTTAGCTCACAGAAATGAAGTAATCTTGTAGGCTGGAGTCTTTGTCTACTCATGAATTTATAGTGTTTTCGGTCTCCCTAGTTTTGTGGATTTTCTCTAGACATGTTCAACTGGAAAGCTGTATTAAGGGACATTCATAAGGCAGACATTCCTAGGGTGGGGCTATGTGTAATGGCATAGATTAATACTGCTAAATTTGGACCCGTGGAGAGAGGTAAAGCTAATGGAGCTCAGCATGGTGAATCCAATCCAGACATGAATTGAGAAATGCATTGTTTGGTCCTGCAGTAATACATCATTATGCCTTTAGGTGGAAATCACTGAGATACCACCCCTGAAATACTCAAGCATGAGGCTGATCAGAATCATTCGGAGAATTTGTATAGTAGATTGCTGTTTTCTATACTTTATATTTGGTCTTGTTCATTTTGAGACTCAGCAGCAGCCTAAAATGTTAAGCCAATTTGCTAAATTTTGCCTGTCTTCTGAAAAATGCTTAAATCTATTTCACTAACACAAGGAGATGAGATTATATGATGTGTTAGAATTCAAAGCTGTCTTCTGACATGAGTACCGAATAGTTCAGTTAATCAGAACAGAAAAAGAAGCATATTAGGTTGTTTAAAATTCAGTTATTGTGTGATGTTCCACAAGAACACATGTCGTTAGTTCGGTTGCTTAAGTACCCATGTGAAGGTTTCACTTTTCTTAGCTACAAAATGCTTTGAAGACATTTTTTTCTAATTTTTATATTTGACTTAGAGAGTATCAAGTAACTACTTGAATTCATAATGTACTGCCAAGAAGTAGCCAATGGTGTTACTGTATGTGATTAATTGTGATTAATCATAGAAATGAAACATTGTTAATTAGCATTTCATCTCCTAAGTTTGTTTTTATTCTCTACCCAGTTTCCCTCAACACTTATTCCTCAAATCCAAAGAGCCTGCCTTCCTATTTCCAGGGGCATTGGGAGAATGAAAGGTTAATATTTTATAATGCTCTTAGTTTTGAGGATGTGAGGCCTTAATATTGTTATGTTATTTGAACACTTTTTTAAGCCTCTATGTCCAACCTTTTGAAATGAATTTAGTTCCTATGGAAACTTATCCCCGCTGTAGATGGTGCCCTTCTCCACAAGTGAAAAGTAAAATCAATCTCAAAAATGATTTTATAATTTTATAACATGGCTTGGGAAATAGACACTAGGAATGTGGTAGTTGTGCTCTTTTGCCATTATCCTGGTTCATATTAGATTGTGTTCAAAAACAATCTTGTAAATGTCACCATCTGTACTTTACTTTGGGGTCAGAATAGGTACACAGGGGATCAGCACAAGTTTCAGTGTTTTGTGTTTTTTTTCCTCCCATCACCACTAGGAATAGCTTATGGGAAGGCAAGGGATGTGAGAAATATTTTGAAGGTAAAATTAGCTTTGAGAGGTAGAGAAGGGAGAAGGCTAGTTGACTCCCAGGCAAGCTAGGATTCTTGTTGATGAGCAGCAAAGCAGGTGCCTGAGGGCAGAGAGACTATTTGCAGGGCACTGGTATTGGGGATATGCAAGAAGGGACCTCTTTGTTTAGGGAGAGGACAGGAGAAACCGAGGAAGACCTGAAAACATAAAGCATTTCAAAGGAAGAACGGATGGTTTCAATGAGTTCTTAAATACATAGTATGAAATAACAGCAAAAGAGCCAAGATTTAATGTAAAATGGTGAGCTATAGACTTGCTGCTGAAAAAAATCCTAAGGAGGTCTGCAAGTATTTCATGGTAGGACGTTCGTGTTATATGCATGAGGCCCTAGGTTCAAATCTCACATTGCGTTAAAATAGATTCAAGAGCTTTTGTTTGGTTAAGAAAATGAAAATAATAAATTGAACAGATCTAGGTGATGTTTAGAAATCTTACATGGAAGGAATCCAGGTAGATCATCAAATCTAGCTCTGGCTTCAAATTACTATCTATGTACTTTATCATGCAACCTAAACACAGAGAGCTGCTTAGTGAAGAAAGACTAGAAATCTACTTCATCGCACACAAAAAGTAGTGGGAAAACCCCTAAAGAAAGTAGAAAAACTGTACCAGGAACTAAGAGCAAATATTCACACTTTGGGAGAGGGAGGGTACAGAATGGATTTAAAAGACAGAGCAGACACCAGTGTGGCTCCTGCCTCAAGCTACCTCCCCAGGGGGCTGAGAACTGAGGATCATGGTTTGAAGCTAGCCGGGGAAGAAAAGCCATATGGCTCTTATATCTAACTACCAAAAAAGCTAGGAGTGCAGGTATGGCTCAAATGGTAGAGTGCTAGCCTTGAGTGAAAACACTAAGGGATAGCACCCAGGTCCTGAGTTCAAGCCCCAGTACTGGCTAAATAGATAAATTAATAGAGAAAGAGTAATTTGGAATAAATTCCATGGATGGCAAACATTTCTTGGTTTTTCAAATTTTCAAATTACTCTTTTACTACCAGGACCTTAACCCAGAATTTAACTGCTTTGGCAGTCTCTCTCTTTTCTTACAATGTCACTGAGATGTTGAAATCAGAAAAACTAGTAACAAACATATACTGAAGAGTAATGTGTATGGAGGCATTAGGACTTACTTCCCAATTTGCATTTTGCTTTCATGTAACACTTGCTTTGTTGGGTTTCATATCTGGTGTCAGGGAGTTAAATCTTCAACCAGTTTTTCAATTAATGTCACCAACCCCATAAAAGTGGCCTTACCATTAAGAATTGTGATGTCAAGGCATCTGGTGGGGAATGGGGGCTGTGATCATACAAAGTATGTATAAACACTATGCCACTGTATTCTTGATAGTTATTTCCTGATAAGCAATGGGTAATGCGATAGAAAATTTAAATATATGGAAAAGTAACTCTTAATTCTTTGACCACTTATCAAATTCTCCTCCTTGGAAGCAGCTGCTATTTCCAGTTATATATTTTTTCAGATGTATTTTATGCATATGTCAGCATGTAGGTGCTATATGTTTTTAAATTAACTTGTATAAATCATGAGCTTATGCAGAATAAATAAGCATCCTTGACTGACATCCATAAACTCTTACTTTTGAAGATATTTTATACCAAGGTTTCTCCACTTTCCATTACCTTTAACCAACCATTATTTTTAGAACGTATCTGTTTGGAGCTCTTGAAGGGGACTCAAACCAGAAAATTGAGACTTGGCAAGTGGTAGAGTATTACCTAGTGCTCAAGCCCCGAGTTTAAGCCCCAAGACAGGCACCAAAAAAGAAGAGGGACAAAAGCATGTGTGTAATAGAGGAATGTACAAGTTGGGAGACACAGGAGGGAGTTTGGCCGGCGCTGCTGCTGCTGCTGCTGCATCTGTGTGATGGAGCCCCCTGTTCCACTCACATGTCACCCTTTGCTGGGCAGCTGGGCCTCCTCTAGTTTCCGCTCCTCAATCCTGCTCTTGCCTCTAGCTCTTTTCTCCTAAGCCAGCTCCCTCCAAGATTCCTGTCACTGTCATGTGACTCATCTAACCTTTAAGATTTCCCACCCAATAAACCATTTCCTTCCACTCCTCCCTATCTTCACAGCCTCATTTAAAAATATCCTTCACCGTGGACTTTCTGTGTGAGCCAAGAGCTCTGCGTTACTCCTCAGCCCCACTCCTCTGCACGGGCCACGCCCTCCTCCCTGGGCTACTTGGTCATTCACCCTTTTACGCATGCTCTGCTCTGGCTGCCCTAACTCCTCATAGGCCTTTTTAGAAATTTCTTCAGTATATCCTTACTGGAAGTGTTCTGGCTTTTTAATCTGTTTGTGTAAAATTCCCATGTCTTAAAAAAAAAAAAAAAAGACATTCATTAGTGATATCACTGCCTCTGGCTCCAGCTTTTCTTGCCTTTACTTATCTGTCTGGAATGTCTGTCTACCCCATCTTTCACTGCCCAAGCCCTTTCCTGTTCCTTCAGACTAGACTGTTAATTCCATCTTATCTAAAGACTCTGCCCAGTCATCTCTAGCCAGATTTAATCCTTCCCCTGTTATATTTTGCCATTGCCAGATGAACTGCATTAATGCCATTCATTAAGCCAGCTGGTGTTCCTCCCCATCTCCCACATTCCTAGTCTAAGTGGAGGATATTGAACTGACCTGATCTACTGCCTCCTTGCTTTGCTGTCTGCTTTCTCCTTGATCGCTTCCCTGCTATCTGGCTTCTGGCGCTATGTAGAATTTTCTTTCTCCAGATTCTAGGGGCCACATTCTGTGGCCTGTTATCAGTCTCTTTCCTTTTGCCTTACCAGCCTTGTGATGCTGCATTACACTGCTGCTTTCCTCCATGCTTCAATCTCTGGGGGCATCATCTCCCTTCCTTGTCAGTCCCATGCAAGCTGTTCCTCAGGGCTCAACTGTCCTTCCTGCCCTCAGTCCCCACACTCCCCTCACATCTTGCCAGAGATTTCATGAGGGACAGGGAGGTACAGCTCTGCCCTCAGGCTAAGCACCGACTACACACTAGATTCTTGGGGGCAGGTGGAGGAGAGGATCACTTTGGCTTCTTGACATTACTCAGGTGCCCTAATTCAAATCTCACAGCCTGAGCCACTGTGTGCTCCTTCTCTGTTTCCATGTCCTGTCAATTACCACTCTTTGCATTCTTGCTTGCCAGTACCTCTATTCTTCCTGGCTCGTCCTCTTATTGACCTGTTTTTATCTTTATGGGTAGGTGCTGAACCTCTGGCCACCTAGCCAGGGAATCTCATTTCCATATATCTGATTCATTCATGCTATGAACTTTTCTAATACAGCACCTTTATAACTTCAGTGACTTGCACCTGTAGTCTGGAACTGGGTCTTCGTTTCATATTTCCCATTCCCCAGCCCTAAGCGTCTCAGTACCACCCAGGAGCCCTGACCTTGTAGAACTTGCTGGAGCCTGGATGTCGGCTTGCACTGGCCCTGGAAAATGCCCCCCTGGCACCTTACAGCCCTATCTTTCATTTGGGGATTTTTGTAAATTCCATCTCTCTCTTCCAGCAACTCCACTGACTACTCCTAACGACTTGTGATCACTGCCACTCTCTACGAACAGTTGTACCACTTGGCTACTGTATATCTTTCTCCTTCCATAAATGTTAAGCTTCTGGCAGGGAGATGAATGCAGTATCCTCCCCCTGTGTTGCTATATGTCTGTGATGCTCGTGTGGCATTCTCTCTGCCTGGCAGCCCCGTATCTATGGGGGATGTCCTTTGGATCGCAGCACCCAAATGTTCTCCCTTTTGGACACTCAGAAGAGATGGGAGGCAGACAGAAGGTTTAATTCTGCCCGTCATTTCAACGTCTGCTTCCTCTGCTCCTAACTTTTTGAATACTCTGACACATAAAGGGCAAATCTATATGGATAATTCCTTTCCTTCCTTGTCACTAAAACACATGCATTACAATTCTTTCAGCTAAGGGAGCCATACATGTGCCCTTCCAATATATAGTTCTCTGGGATTTGGATCTTGCTCCTAAAATGCAGAAGAAAGTACCACCTAAAGTAAAGAAACACACTGTCTACAGACTTAAATTTTGATTTTAATGTAGTATTTTGAAGTGTGTCACAGTCCTCATTGAGATATGTGACATTTTTAATTTTTTTACATGAAGTTGTTGATAACTTATCTTCATATTAAATTTAATGTGGTCATAGCAGAAAAGCCGTTGAGATACTGAGTGACCCAAATGGAATTCACCAACCTCCCCCATCCCCAAGTCTCTCCTCAACTGAGAAGAAGCATTACAAAAGTATCTCAAAGGGTAATTCTTTTTGCAAACTTCTAAGCACCTAAAACTTGTAAGCACCTAAAAGAAGAAGTTTAAATGCCCGTATTGAACTGAGTGACACACAGGAAGTAGCCTCTGTGCTGCTCAACAGGAAGGGTCTGCAGATCTGTTATTATAACAGATTCTGCCAGTAAAGATGATACCTGAAGGCATATGAAGTAAATTCTTCTCCAAATATGGGAAGATTCTTGGCTGTGGTGGAGGGGTGGGGCTGGGATTCGGTGATTTTCTCAGAAAGCATTAGGTTCATTGCAAGGATCCATTGTTAGATAGAGTGGTAGATTGCCAGGATGAATGCCCTGACCTAGCCATACTGATGATGCCCTATTTCTGCTTCTTCCTCTTCTAGACTTGAGGACTTTCTTTAGGAAGAATGAATAATAGAGGGAGTAATGCCTCCACGAAATTGAAATTCAGACTAGCTTTGAAAACAAGCATCCCAGTTTTCATGAGTCTCCTGGTCTAGAACAACTTGCAGCTTCTTCTTCCCTTGGTCCTTCTCAGTGAATTATTGATCCTGCTCAGCCAGTCCCCCCCTTCATCTCCCCTCCTCTCCCCACCCCCATGACATCTCCAGGATTTATTGGCAAGTTACTTGCTTCCCACAATCATTCTACCTTTTTTTGAGCTCCTCCTAACTTCTTATTTGAGCTCCTCCTAACTCTGCCTCTACATCTGGACAATAATCCAGAACCAAATTGTCTAGTTTTCTCCTTCTTGGCAACACCAGTGTAATGCAGTAGAGTGGTTATAAAAGACATCCTATGAGGGACCATTGGCATCAACTGGCAATTACTGCCAGAGCCCTTCTCCTAAAGCTCAATAACTGGAATGTCTCATCATGATTACTTTGGTGGATGTACAAGCTGGCCTAAGACCTCTAATCATTTTCATGTGGATTCTTGAGGTGACTGAAAACTTAAGCTCCTACCACATTCAGCCCCTCCCACCTCTCCAGGCCAAGCCTGTGTTAGACGTCATGAGCACAAGCACTGAACATTTCTCTGAGGGAAAGCGAAGGCATTCAGAATGTATATACTTGCAAGGTTATGAATATATTCATAGCTCAAGTCTCAGAATCTCTATAGTCTAGGTCCACTGGACATATCTTCCTGATGGCTAGAAAGTTAAAGGGACTCTTAAGCCCAATCTTCACGCCCTTTTCATTGGTGGTGAGTTTCTTCTTATCTGTAATACAATTTTGTTGACATTCCAAACCAAATCTCTGTTCCCTCCTCCTGTTTACTGTCCCCTTGATCTCAAGGTAAGTCTTATGTACACCTCTGCCCCACCCCTCCCCAGACCACAAGCTGCTGCCGGCAAGGATCACATCTGTTCCACACCTGTCCCTGCAGATGACATAAATGCTTAATCATTATCCAAGGCTTAGTCATATTTGGTAAAGTGAATGAATCAACCAGCCAACTCTCATATTTTGAACCAACTTTATGAACATCCCAGAGTAGCAGCAGGGGAGAATAGAAATAACTCACATATCCTAGAGATTAAAGTAACTTTGAATTTGTGCTAACAAAGGGTCCAATGTATTATATAGCCTCATGTATCTAAAGAAATGAAACCTAAAGTGGTACATGGTATATGCCTCTGATTAATATTTTCTTAAGTTGTCAGGTGAGTGGAAATGTCTTGCTTTTTTTAACAATAACAAAAATGCTAGTCTTAATCGTGATTATTGAGATACTCAAATGGGAACAATTCAGTGTATAAAGTTTGGGTTTCACTCACTCATTGGTGAATTCTTTTTTTTTTTTTTTTTTTTGTCGGTCGTGGGGCTTGAACTCTGGGCTTGGGTGCTGTCCCTCACCTCTTCAGCTCAAGGCGAGCGCTCTACCGCTTGAGCTACAGTGCCACTTCCCATTTTCTGGTGGTTTATTGGAGATAGGAGTCTCATGGTCGCTCTTGCCCGAGCTGGCTTTGAACTGCAATCCTCAGATCTCAGCCTCCTGAGTAGCTAGGATTACAGGCGTGAGCCACCAGCGCCGGGCTCATTGGTGAATTCTGACAAATGCAACTTGGGGCTCTAACATCCGCATTTCACTGTTGCTGATTTGTGAAAAGCCATGGAGACTACTGCTCCAAATATTCCCGTACTTACAACCAAGCCACGCCCCTAGACTGATTTTGCGGTTCCCACTATGTGCTTTTTCCCACCTGGTGTACTCTATGCAAACAGTGCTGCTGTTTCTTGACACTGTTGTTAACTCATTAGTGCTTGCTTTTATTACAGACTTATTGCCTGATATTGTTTATTATCTATTAACAAGGATAGCTTATATCTCTAAGAAAAGTCTTCTCACTGAGACTGTACAGTACAATATGGTAGGGGTAGAAAGTTACCTCATCCCTCTGTATCCCCCCCAAAGTCTTGGTTCCAGGACCCTGCAAAGACATCACACCCCTAAATCTTCACATCCTTTACTAAAATGTTTTGATATTTGCATATAATGTATACATATCCTTCCATATACTTTAACTCATCCCAGATTGCTTATAATACTGAATACAATGTACATGGTATATAAATAGTAGACGTACTACTTGTTTCCTTTCTTAAGATTGCTTAGTCCATACACACAGAGGGCAGGCTGTATTCTGTAGCACTTCTAGCCAGAGCTGTTTCTCCTGCAGCCCCGTGGCCAATCTGCTGTTTGAATGGTCTAGTGCGCACTTGTTATGGGTGGTAGTTGTTAGCTTGACTGGTTCATTGAACTAAGTGCTGAGCCAAGCTGTAGTTGGGGCTGGTGTTCCCTTTTCCAGGGCTAGTGAGGGCTCTTGCCTCTCATTGTGTAGTGATGGCACAAAACACAGCAATTAGCATCCATCACATTAGTAATAGTTGTCTATGAGGAAAACCTGCATCTTAATTTTATTTGTGAAGGAATTACATCATGAAATGTGTGTGGTATACAAATGCAAAAGAAAGCAGGCACCTTTTGGAGATATTTGGCCTCTGAAGTATGATTATGGAAAGTTGATTACAGCTAAGCTAGAAACATCATTAATGAAATAGTTAGCAGTTGTTAAGAATGTCAGGAAACCTTGAAATTAAGTTGTTTTGCAGATCTTGTTTACATTTTATCTTGCTAACATTACCATACTATTATACTCTCAGGTAAAATAAAAATGGAAAAAATATTATTAGAAGACAGTTCATATACTTTAGATATTTTCTTCCTTTGAGTTCTGTAATCACCTTATAAATGATAAGAAATAGGTGAACTATTAAAACATTTTAAATATTGGCAGTGTGTTTAATAGCTTTCCTTTGGGGTTTTGAAAGAAAGACAGAAATGCCAGCTACTAGATTTAACAGCAGATGTACAATTTAGTACAAAATAAAATAAATGCTTTTGAAATTTAAGAATTGAAGAGTTGATCCTGTTTTTACTTTGTTAGATAGGGTTTTATAAGACCACCTGACTTCATGCAGGATTCTTATTGGACTTTTTTTTGTTTTTTGATTTTTGCAGAATTTTCCTTTAATTTTCGGCATTCTCATTGATTCTTTCTCCCTTGCTCCTTCTCTTTCTCCTTTCATCATCAGATCTGTAGAATTCTCACGGAGTACTGACTGGTCCAGATACAGGAAGCAATCTTTTGCTGCATTACTTGCATTGATAAATAATGGTTTGCACTCTGAGAGCTTTAGGGATGTGGCTTCTGGTTGTCATTAACTGACTTCTTTTGCCTTCTGAATGGAGATCTTCTGAGAAAGATCAAGCTCCCTCATTTTCCTTCTCTGAAGTTACCTTATTATTCATGTTCTTTATATTAGCAAAACTAAAAAGATGCTAAGTAGTTGCGTCAAATTTGAAAGCTCCGGACACACGTCAAAGATGATTGTAAAACATGAAAGTCAGAGTGGCAGCAGGGAACCCAACAGCTAGCTATAAAACAGATAACCAAGCCACTGCAGTGAAGAGTCTGAAAAGGAGAGTTCTTCTAAAGACTGCTCAAATCAGCTTCCATTCTACAAAAAAAAATGTTTCCATGTTCTTTTGACCAGTTAATCCAGACTTTGCTAAGGAAGTAATCAGAAGTGATAACAATAATTTCTGTCCATCATCGGGTGTTTTAAAGCACTGGAGAATTAGAGTCACAACTTCTGTCTATCTTGATTCTTTTCTTTTTCCAAAGTTTGCAGAGTAGTTCTGAGAAAAATCTTTAGGAATAATATCTTAGATGCCTTTGAAGTGAATACTTGCATTAATAACATTAGCAAAATAAGAATGTTTTACTTGGCTACAGAATACCTACAAAGAGCGCTTCCTTTTGATTTTGATCTTGGACCCTATCTTTGGGGCTCCAGGCCTGCTTTTTGTGTACTGTCATTAACCCCTGACCATAAGCATTGCGGTGGAGTGGGGGGAGTGTTACTCTGTAGGCAGGCTGCTAATGCAGAAATAAATGAAGGAAGAGGAAAAGCTAAAGAAAGAAAATGAGTGTACATGGACTGGATTCCATTAAAAGTCCTCAATGATTTCAAGTAGTCACAGACTGGATTTTTTTTTCTTGATTTTGATATGTGTATGTATTTTAAGCTTGACTATATCTTACCGGCTCTTCTATGCTGAACTTGTTTTTGGATAATTGTTATATTTTCCTTATTATGACTTAGAGTCCTCCAAATCTACACTTCATCTTGCTCTTTATGTTGCCATGCTCCATTTCTTTATTGAATCTTCCTACATACAATGAAATTAAGTTGTTCAAATCTCCTTTGCAACTGAGATTTAATTTTCCTTCTTAGGCAGCTTGAAATTCTTCCTTTTGTTATTTTTACCTAATAATGGCTTCTTCCATCAGCAAGAATGAAAGCAGTCAATAAAAGTCAATTGCTAGGTCTATGATTATACAGAGGGTTTTACCATAATGCATATTGGAAATGTCTTTGAAATTCTTTTCCTGAATGGAAGGTGCCATGGCTTGTGCTTTATGGCCTTCTAAAGTTAGGTACTAATCTCATTTAGCATTTTCCCAAAGTGAAAACAGTGCATTAGGGCAGCATAACAAGGCTTGCAGATCAATACAGAGGCAGAGCTTTACCATTATACACGAAGCCAAGAAAAATGGGCCAAAGTCTACTCCAGGAGCTGGGGGACAATGATGCTGATTTTCACTGCTCTTCGCTCCCTCTCTACCATCTAATCGTCAGTACAAATGGAAATGTGCATAGAAACGATCTGAGATGATGGCTATGTGTACACACATATCCAGAAAATCTGCCAGACAAGAAACAAAGAGCCCTGGAAGCAAAGTAGTAATATTGATTTGTGTTGATAAAAGTAAATTTTGACACATCCTAATCATAAATAACTCATAGATTTTTTTAACGTGCATGACAAATATCTCAGCTAAAGGTAAATGGTTATATTCAACTTATATTATCTCTATCTAAGGAGTCCAAGTTATTAGCTGAATTATCCCATTGCAAATAGTCTTTTTGAGGAAAAAAAAGTATATGCATGGTCACCACCTTCTGGTGTGCAGTGTGTGTGTGATCCCTTGTGTGTGTGTGTGTGTGTGTGTGTGTTACTTGGGAGGAGATAGGTATCTATCTGGTCAATGTTCTTCTGGTCTTCCCTCCTCACCACTTTCCCTCTGCTTTTGGAGAAGCAATTCCTTTCAGCACAGAGATAGAATGTAGTTCTGCTTACCACTGACCTGATGCTTATTCATATTTTCTTTGGTATTTATCCAGATGTGAGTCCTCCTGTTATCAGTCAGTCAGCAGTATCTGAGCCTGTGCTCATGGAATCATGGCTGACTCCTTTTAAAATACTGGTGTTCATGGTAGGGGAGTAGAGAAGTCTGGATCCAGAAAAATTCACAGACATCTGAACTTTGCAATCTTAAAAAAGAAAAAAAATTGAAACTCTCGGGATTAAATTTAAATTCTGTTCTTAGATATTTGACAAAGCAGTAAGATAATGAATGGAAAAGGAAACTCAATGATATTTGAAATTTGTGAGATTATTTTTTCCCTGTGTCTACTTTCTTTGAAGGGTAGAGGGAAGTAAATTCCCTCAGGGACTAGTAACATGGTTTGCATTTCTATTCCAGTAAGATATATATTAGCTTAGCGTGTTGGATAAAAGTAATGAGGAGACAAATCGTCACCCAGGGGGTTCTTTATTGATAGCAAATATTCCCCCTGTGTTCTCTAGGGTTTGTTTTTTTTAAGAACCTATTAAATTTAAAATAATGCAGTTTCAAGATTATATGGAAATAACAAATTTAAATTTCTGAGACAGAACTGATAAGGAAGACTGGAAGCATTTTCTGTTAAACTAATTTGAAAAGCAATTGTTTTATGGGTTTTCTCTATGTGTGTCTAGCCCTTATAATCCAAATTCCCCTACCGTATTAAAAAGAATATTTTATTTTTGTTCATATAATTCATTTGGTTTATTTTGTTGTTATCTTTGAAGTGTGTATGTCAGCTTTTAGAAACATTTGTATTTTTTATTTGGTACAGTGGAGGCACTGAGAGCAACTAAAAATCTAAGATGTGTAAATAGAGTTGCAAGGCCTTAATCCAGGATACTTCCAAATGTTTTCCTTCTACCCATTTGTATTCATTCAACAAACTTAACTGTGTGACTTCTGTAAGAGGTATCCATATCTAACAGCCAGCATCTCAATGAAAATATATCATTTGCATTCTAGGAAATTTAGATTCATACACCCCATTAGACTAGTCTGTAGTCTGTGTCACTGATGAGGTGAGCGAGAGACAGGGCAGGGGGAAGAGGTGTGGAGGTGGGGGTTGGTGGGGCTGGTAGCTAGCAAAAGCTGGAGAGTTTACACATGAGTTGAACACTGAAAGATGAGATGGAAGATGAGCATTTTCCTGTTCCATAGGTGTGGGTAGCAGTTTGGGCACAGAACATTTTCAAAATTATGAGCAATGTGGGGCTGGGAAGGTGGCTCAGTGGTAGAGTGCTTGCCTTGCATGCATGAAGGAGGCCCTGGGTTCTGTTCCTAGGCACCACATAAGCAGAATAGGCCAGAAGTGGGGCTATGGCTCAAGCAGTAGGTAGAGCGCTAGCCTTAAGCTCAAGAGCTGAGGTGTCACAGCGCTCAGGCCCAAAGTTCAGGTCCCACCCCTCACAAAAAAAAAAAAAAATTGTGAGCAATGTGAGCACAGATGTGAGGAAAATTGCATGAACCAAACTGGGAACATGGTTTGTCCAGGCTGCAGCAGAGGCTAAAGTTGAGGTGGGAACCTGATTAAAGCTGGCTGGTTTATCGGCCTCATGTTTTATCCAGGAAGCGGTAGGGAGAGGTCATGATTCAGATCTGCAGATTAGAAAAATCTTCATGGGTCTAGGGGTGTGGCTCAAGTGGTAGAGCCCCTTTCTAGCAAGTACAAGTCTATGAGTTCAAAGCCAGTACTACAGGGGGAAAATGAGAGGGGGGGGAGGAAGAGACAGTGGGAGAGGGGCAGGCAAAGGCAAAGGCAAGTATGTAGAGGGTGACGGATAGAGACACAGTAGGTCACTGAATCTAGGAGGTAAATCACTTGGAATTTTTGTAATGACAGTATTAAGAAGGACCACACCACAAAATTAGATCTCCAGATCTATGACTTGCTGAATGTGGGCAGGGAAAGCAAAGTGAGGGCCACAAGATTTCTGGCTCAGAGAATATGAGTATAGAGACCTGGCACCATACATAGGGTTTGGCTTTGACTTTGGCTTTAGGAGGGAAGATGATAGTGTCACTTGTAGTAGTGTCAAATGAAGGGAAATACAGTATTGCGCCTTTTCTACTACTGTACCATTTCTATCTTATTTGATGTTTTATATGTTCTTTAACCTTGGCCTTTATTCTGAATGAATGGATATCTCAAGGGCCCCTGTTTTGGTTTTCAGGCGGTATGAGTATCATCCAGTCTGTGCTGATCTGCAGGCAAAAATCCTCCAGTGTTTCCGCCAAAACACCCAGCAGACCCTCAGCTGCTCCGCTCTGGCCAGCCAATACATGCTGTGTGTCAACCATGCCAAACAGGTGGGTGTGTGAACAGCCTAGCTGGGGTACCAGGAGAGTAAGATAGAAAGCCCAGCACCATGGGGCACAGGTAAGAATTGCATGTGTGTGGAAAGCTTTAGAAACGCAACAAGTCTTTCTCATTTTGAATTTCTATAGAGTTGGTAGTTCATAACTTCCTATAACCACTTGGTTGTAGGAAGAGGCTGGCTTGGGTGTTAAACATGCTTGCAGGGGGCGGAAATAACTGTTCTATTAAAATTTTACATTTCTCATTATTTTCTAATAATCCACAGCCATGGCCTTGGATTCCTAGGTCACTATTCATAACCAACAGAAGAACACTGTAAATGAAGTGGCCAGCAGCCTCTGGCCCATAAACAGCAGAGTGGTTTACAGAGAGCCTGCTGTCAAAAACCAACGAAAGAAACATTAGTCAGTCACCATGTCACTCCTTTTACCAGTTGGTAGAGTTCATTCATTTGGGCAAGAGAAGGAAACTGGAGATAGAACTTAGGAAAGGCTTTTCCTTTTTTTTAATAGGTTTTTCTTAGCCTTTTATTCATATCAGAATAATATGATGTGCACCGGATATGTATTTTCTTTAATTTATGTACATCAGAAAGCTAATGACAACCCTAAAGCAAACCAACAATTCTGACAGGTCACATAATTGCCTATCACTTAACCACGTTCGCAGTTGGACGTAGGTGGTTCTGAGAGACAGAACTTGTTGGAAACCTAGGTTCTTTCTGCTGACAAATTCCCTAGAGTTGATCTTCTAACCCAACTAAATCTAGTGTTTGAGTTACACAGCATGCCTTTCTGCAGTCCAGTTTGCTGCAGCTGTAATAATACTATTTAGTGTAAATTTCTAACACATTCTTAATAACTGATGGGAGGGTTGCTATTGTCTGAATAGCTCAAGACTACCAGCAACACTACAAATATCAAGGTTAAAAGCCTCTGTTGCCTTCAGCAGCTACTGGCTTGCTTTTGTCTGCTCCATCCTTATAGCAGCACTTGTAGAACTCTTGGTACATGCCAAGGATCATTTGCTTTCAGTATCTTTGCTAGAGGTGATATGGCCATTGTGAAGAGTTAGTACATTTTATTTGTCAAAAACAGCTTCTTATATGCTCCTTACAAGCCCCAGCCTTCCATATTAATACTACCTGATGCTCTTGGGACTTGGCAGTTGACTCATGGATTTTTCTAACTTGATAATAGTGCTTTATTAAGGTGAGACTGAGTAGTCAGTAGAAGAATAGCAGTGACAAAGTACAGGTTTCAAGGCTAGAATCTGACATGTGTGCCTATTTCCACAGTGTTATTTATAACACACTGGCTGTGGACCAGGGCATCAGGACTATGAGCTCCATCCTGCCCACCAGGTTATGTTGAATCATCCACACAGCTTCATGAGATCATAGAGAAAGAGAGGATAAAACAAAATTGGCGTGGCACAATATCAGACAGAACATAGGGGTATGTACAAGGAGGGTAGACCTGACAGACCTGAGTTTGTTTACTAGCTCTAGACTTTGAGCCTTGATTTTTCTCATCTGTGAATTGGGGTAATGTTGTGATTATTTATTATTTAATTAAATTGTATTTCCCTTTCTCTCCTCCATTGTATCATTTCATGTTGAAACTATGCACATCAGCCAAAAATATTAAATTATTACTAGTGACTCCAAGACACCCCCTCCCTCCCCTCACTCCCACATCTACCATGTAATTTAGTGTCATTTATACATATGTGTTTGAAGTACCTATTATGTCCATAACTCTTATGCACCATGCATTGTATAATACAAGGAGTATTAAAAAGGTAAGAGCCTACAAAACCTTTTTCCTAAGATGGGCAACACTGAAATGGACAAGAACCAGGAAATAATGCCACCCTATGTCTCTACACCACTTGAGATTTCAAGGTCATTTCATATCCATTCTCTTGCTTGTTTTTTCTGACAGCCTGAGATGTAAATAGAAATGGTTTTATTTTCACCATTTTACAGTTGAGAGCATTGAAACCCAGGGAAATCATAATGGTAAATTTAACAACTAGACCAAGATATACCTGCCATAAAAATAAAAACAAATTCAAAATAGGTTAAATGGGGCTTTGTTTTGAGTGGGTGTTAGAAGGACCATTCATCATCCACTAACACAGAAATACTGCTGGGAGAGAAAATGAAGGCAATAATGACAAAGTGAGGGCAAAGAACATGGAAGGTGTAGTCAAGTCATAACAGAGACTGAATATCATCAGTGGAGGCAGAGATGACAGAGCCCACAGTCAAAGGAATCCCAGGATCCCACCAAGTTTCTTAGCCAGAGAGAGATTATACTACTGCTTATGAATGGTTGCTTTTCTTCAGACGCCTACACCTCCTGCTCCTTGGGAAGTTAACCTCATGACTCCAACTCTGTCCTGCTGTTTGGCAGTGCTGTGGTCCTCTCTGACTAGGGTGGCAGTTTTGATGGACCTACTCCCTTATACTTCCTGTTAGATCCCAAGAACAGACTAGGCATGTGAACATGCAAGCCATTAGATCATACAGCCCATTTCTGAAGTAAAATTTCCCCATGGAATAACTCCAGTGCAAACCCTCTCTACTCGTATGATTGGCTTTCACAGGATCCCTGGGGCATTGTTCTGGAGACCTAATAGATTTTACTGGTAGGAAGATTTCCGGATATTCTTCCTTTCCATTCTTCTTCACTTCTTCACATCAATCTCAGCTATTCCTAAATAACCACTCATGAGTTGTCCTGAAACATCTAGACTGTTGCTGTCAGTATATTAACGTATGTGTTCTTCATAAGGGTAAAGAGATTGAATGTTTTCATTATTAATTATAAGACTAACGCCGGGGTATGTGAGATACAGCACTCCTCCTTCCCCCACCCCCTCCTTTTTTGTTTGTTTGTTTTTGGTGCTGGGAATCAAACCAAAGATCTAAGGGTCCTATACATGCTAGAAAAGAACTCTACTATTAAACTACCTCCCAGGCTCTGAGAGATAGTCTTTTTAGATGAAGGAGATGCCTGGTGTGGGTGCACACTCTGGAGGCCGTTTAAAGAGAATTGCAAGTTTTAGGTCAGTCTTGCCTACAGTGTGATCTAGAGTGAGATTCCATCTAAATAAATAATTCAATAAATATAGAACATGGACTGACACAGAATTCTTTGTTCTTTTTCTTTCTCTTAATCTGCTTAGAGTCATAATTTTCTAAATGCCCTAAGATTGAATTACTTCTTCTTACCTTTAAAAACCTAGTTCCCACTCAGTTTAACTGTAAACCTTTTTACATGGGAAGGGGACCGGGTATGCCCAAGTTCTGCTTTTTTAAAAGGGAGAGAGGGCATAGAAAGGGCTAGCTTCCTGATCTGCATTGCTCCTGAGCACCATGACACCCCACTGCCTTGATTCTTCCTTCCTGGTCAGCTGTAGGGTAAGGTAGGGTTTCCTCTTGCCATTGGCAGAAAGCACAGAAGCTAGCTAGATTCTCAGAATATTCTGTGTTCAGTGAAGAGAAGCATCCTGGGAAATGCCATTAGTACTTCCCTAGCCCAGGTATAGTGACTAGAACTTCCATTTTCTTCAAGCCCCCAAGTTCTGAGGAGTTAAGGGTTTGAAGCAGGTGACCCATGGGGGCCCCGAGCTCTGAGCTCTAGGACTGATTCTGCCTTCATGGATGAACAAGCAGCACCCTCGCTTTCAAAACCTCTGGGTTTGGGGTCTTTGCCTCTTAGATTTGGCTGTCAGCCTTAAGCTTTCACTCAGACAGAGCAGTCGCACGTGGGACTGGTCTGCCTACTGCCCGCCTCCCACAGCAACTTGTGCTTTCTGCACGTTCACACTCCTGACAGCCTGCGGGAAGTCAAGGCGGCAGGGCGAACTGGGAGGGATGGAAACAGTTTCACAGTTTCTCCCAACTCAGTAAGTGAAAACCAGCTATCTCAGGACTGCCACGAAGAAACGCCATTGGAGAATGCAGAATGCCCAGGCCCCTGCTATATATCATGATGCCTTGTCCTTTGAGGTGTGGGTGATGGTGCAGGACCTCGGGAGGGGAGAGATGTGGGGGCAGAAAACCAGGATGTGAAGAACCAAGGAACACTCAGGGAAGCAAGGACTAACCCCAGAAGATGCCTGAAGATCAGAGAGCTGTGTAGGGCCCGGTGCTGGGCAATGCGAAGTCCACAAACCACACAGAGCTTGAAATCAATGAGCCAGCAGTGGATCAGCAACCAAGCTAGTAAAGTCTGCTGTTCCACCTCAGACATGTGTCTCCTGTTCACCTACTTGTCAAATCAGAAAACGATGTAATGAGGGGAGTAGATTTAAGACTCTGATAAAGGAGATGGGATCTTAATGTGACAATCCCACCCTCCCTCATCCCCCCAGCCAGGGCTGGCATACCTAAATGTAAGTGGCAAGTGGTTAACTCCAAACAGAAGACCTCAAGATCAGTGCATATGCTAGGCTAATTTTCTGACAGCCTTCTTAAGGACAATGTATTTGTATTTTACCTCTCATATAGTTGGATTTCTGTTTGACTAGAATTCTATATTTCCTTTTATTTTAAACATGGAAGAGGACCTGAGAACCATGGTGGTGCTTTTACTTAACAGTCACTATTCTTGAATGTGCCTGAGCAAACTGTACTTTCTGATCATTTTCAGGTGAATTCTGCATATGTGAATGATTTAGTAGAACAGGCAGTTGGAGCTAGAAGGACTTAGCAGTCGCCTAAGTCAGCTTCATCTTTTCCTGTGCACAGTTAGCACCAGAGCGGTCCAATCTGTAGGTGCAGCAGAGCCCAGCCCCCCCCCCCCCCCCGAGCCTGCTCTGGATTTCCAGCCCAGTAGGCCTTCTCCATGGGTGTCAGTGTAGGTGAGCTTAACCACTCTGGGAATTCTGATTTGGGAGGTGGGAAGGGGAGCAGGGCACCTGAACTTTCACCAACTCTCCTGTAAGACTGTATGGCCATCTGGGATCTGTTTCTCCTAAAACCCATCATGCTAGACCGCATTGAGGTCTTCCTCCTCTCCAGCCTAGGTCCTGCCAGGTCTGTGTTGTTCCTCGTTCAGAAAGATGAGACCCACCAACAGTGATTTCATCAGGACCTCCCTCGTGATGCATCCTTAGCCTCCAGGGCTGATGGAAAAAAAGGAGCCCCAGAAGTCCTCTGCCCCCACCCCTCATCTGTAAGCAGTCCTGGGAGAGGAGCCACTCCTGGTATTCATGGGTGGGAGCCAGGGAGGAGTGCCGATCTGAGGTGATATTGTCTGGCCCCGGCTAGGTCATGGCTGTGACCAGACCCACTCTCGGCTGTACTATTCCCCAACATCCTGCTCCTGGTTGGGGTGGGAGAGATCTCTGATATGTGTACCCCACCCCCCTTCAGAAAGCACCAAGATAAATCAAGAAGGTCAGCTTGGTTGGAAGACCTACAGGAGATGTGTTTATTGTGTTCAGAGCCTTCCTTATCACCATTGCCCAGTGACATTTATGACTCTCCCCGCTGGGCTACTGGGCTACTGGGCTCAGGCTCCCACGCAGGTGAGGCAGCCCTTGGGATTTGGAGACCCATCAAAGCAAATGAAATTCCCAACTTCCAATCTGTTGGCCCAGCCTCTTCCATCACAGAAATCCTTTGCTAAACCACTTTCTGAGAGTAATAGTTGGCTTTATGATATTTTCTCTGGTTTTAATCTAAGTCTAATAGAAGAAATATTACCATGGTAATAGATTTTCATTTTTCCTAATAGGTATTTCTTTTCTAAGGCTCATCCTTCAAGAGTTAGAACTGCACTGCAATATGTTAGTGTTTTTGTCTGTTATTGCAGCAAGTTGTATAAACAGTTAATTACTTGTAACTTAATCTGAATAATACACGGAGCATTTGTCCTGGAAGATAGAAAACGAGATCCAGGTGGAAAAAAGTTAACTTAGGTTTCCTCTAAAGCAGGAAAATGAAGCACAGCCCTGGCTGGGGAAAAGGACGGACACTGGAAACAAAATTAGTCAGCTAATCAGATTTGCAGGTAGTGAGGGACGGTGTGCATGCCGCATAGCTGGCTTTGTGCTTCTCCTAATTGAATTTGTAGAAGGCTTTTCCTTCCTGTCTCACTCACAGTCCTCTTCTTGTGTCCTTCATCATCACTGACCCCATTCTCTTCCTGTCTCTCCTTAGTGGAAACTCAGATACTGAGACTGGGTATCAGGACTTGCCCCTCTCCCTCCCCCACACACCTATGTAAACCTGCCTGATTCCATCCGAAGTCCTAGAGAAAGTCTGGTAAACGAATCTAAACAAGAACTCCAAGTGGCATTTTTTTTCCCCCTGATGGTACTGGGTTTGATCTCAGGGCTAGTCAAACACGCTTCTACTTGAATCAGGCCTCCATCCCTTTTTTGCCATAGTGTTTTATTTATTTTTTCAGGTAAGGCCCTACATTTTGTATTATGATTCTCCTAGTATGAGAGATTGCAAGCATGAGTCACCATGCACAGCTTATTTGGTGCGACAGGATTCTCATTAATTTTTTTACAAAATTGTCTATTGTTATTATAAAGGTGATATACAGAGGGGTTACAGTTACATAAGTCAGGTAAAGAGTACATTTCTTTTTGCACAATGTCACCCCTTCCCTCTCACCCATTTTTTTCCCTCCCATCCCTACCCACAAGTTATACAGTTCATTTTCAACATAACGTCTAGTGAGTACCATTGCTGTATTAGTTTACCCTTTGTCCCTCCATTTCAGAGCTTCCTTTTATCCTCTCAAGAACATATAAGCGAACAAGCAAGACAAAAAAGAAAAACAGCACCAAAGGATAAAACCATCTTGTTTCTATTTCCTGAAGTTAGTCTCATTCACGTTTTGTCCCTGCTGGCTTCAAGCCATGATTCTCTTGATCACTACCTCCTGAATAGCTAGGATTACAGTTGTTCCTGGGCCTGCCCCTCTGATTGGTGTCTTAATAAACAAACAAAAAGACCTCTTCTCTGTGTAATAATCATTGAGCAGTCTAGGGCTGCCAAAATCCCTCTTAAATCTATTGAAACACAGGAGCTGGCACACTGCTATAGAATAGCCGGGCCCTTCAGAAAGCTACAGTTCAGAAATTAGTTGATGAAATTGCTGTGTAACAAAAATATTTGAGGATTGTTGTTGATTGTTTTAGTGAGTGGAAATGATCTTGGGTCTCCAGGGGCACTGTTGTTGTTTGACAGTGAAAGTTGCTGGTGGTTCCTCAGGGGCTGGGTTGAGAAAAATTGAGGAGATAGCAGCATGGCTGCTCAAACCTAGGGTTCCTTCTGCTGAGTCCCCAGGGGCTCTAGGCCCAGATCTGTGAATGAGCAGCAGCAGCAGCAAGGAATTTCTTTCTCCACATGGAAGATTAAGTGTTAGCAGTTCCTTAAATGAAGGAAGTGATTTTTTTTTTAATATGTAACTTGCAAAGCTTCTTCATCCTTTGGGGAATTTCCTATGTTAATTTATGCAGTGTTAAATTTATGCAGTGTTGAAATTCAGCCCAACAGCCATCTACTTACAGAACCTCTTGGAACACAGACCCTAGCAGGACGGAGGCTCCCCCAACCCAAAGCCTTGAGGTCTGGAACTCTCCATCACGTCATATTGCATAGCTGTAATAGACTAATTCCACAGAATATTCTAGCTATTCCTTCATCTGTAAGTTGTTCCATGTGATATTGCATTTGTTGAGATTTCTGGCCATGATGTGATCTTTTGTACCACCTCTGCCACTATTAGTGGCTCGTGCTGCAGTTAGACAGCGGAGTTTTAGACCCAGACCTCCAACTTTGCCGTGGCCCCTGATGAGTCTGGTCACTCCCGAATCCGCTTCGGGAGTGAATGTGGTTCAAGTGGGGTTATGTGCTTCATATTTGTTCATGTGGATTCTCAAGTATCTTCATGCTAAACTGGCCCACTGATCCCCAACCCAGCCAGGGCCCAAGCCTGTCTTTTTTATGTTGTGTTTTGTTTTTCAAAGAGACTAACATTGTTAGTATCTATATGATGTGACTGATAAATGGCCCATCCAGAGAAAAGAATGGTTAAAAGAACCCCCATGGTTAGTTACATTGCACTAGCACACAGCAGATTTTTTGTGGGGGAAGGAGGGAGGGCAACATTTGGAAAGAGGTACATTGTCAAATGGTTGTTCTCAAATAATGAGACCTGAGTTGTAGGGAAGGGAAAGGCAGGGCCTTGAAATGGTAATCAGCAGATACTTGGATAATTAAAGTTCCTGTTGGTATATGCAAGAAAATAGTGAATAGGTGACATGTAATACAAAATGGCCAAGTGGCTTCATGCCTAAGGGGACAGAGTGCTTTGTTCTAGAACCAACTGCCCTTAGATGAGTCAGTACAGACGTGCCTTTTATGGCCTCCATTGTCATTTAATAAAGAATGTTGGGACTTGGGGGGAGGGGTGTATATTTGGAGTTTACATCTGGGTGACCGGTCGGTCGGACCGCTGATGGCCCTGTGATACTGCCGAGCAGTATTTGGGAGTTATCAAGGATGAGAGCCACTCAGTGCTTTATTTTGCCAAAACACCACAGCTGGGTTTGAGAAAAGCCTCACATTCTGGTGTGTTCTACCAGGGAAGTTGGCTGAGCAGAGCCTCCTGCTCATCTATAGGTCTTTCCTGCACACATGGAGCTTTTGTCCTTTACATCCTGATGGACTGAATCATTATCTCTTTTCTTTGCATCTCCATGTGGGTTCTCTCCAGCTAGTTTCCCTGCCTTAAGTCTATCAGTGCTTTGTAGATATGGATTACAGAAACTTATAACCTTGGGCACTCTGAAAGAACCCACCCTCTTCTTCTGTGACCTATACTCTTGACCTTCCCTTCTCTGTCTGTTCTAGACATTTCCATGTGGGATTTCTCATCCCAAATTACCTAACACACAAACTCAAAATTCAAGTCATCCTTCTTGTTTCCAAACTGACCCCTGTCACTGGCTCCTCATTGGCTCAGTGATCTTCCCCTACCCCTCCAAGAGTCCACCTGCATCTCGGCTCTCACCTTCTCCTTTTCTGCCAGTATTGTGTTTGGCAGCTCTATTTCCTGTTCCTTTGCTTCCCATTGACTCCTCCCTGGTCCTCAGCCTCCCCACTCTCCTTTATTGGACCAACTGTCAGGTTCACCTTCATAAAGGTTTTCTATTGGGACAAAAAATACCCATTTTTTTTCACCATTTCAGTGGCATCTATTCTGTGCCCAGGTACTCTTTCTCTAGATCAGCTGATCATACACCTGTCTTCCAGTGGGGCTGTCTCCTTCCTTGCTTTCTGGAAATAGTGGGACTTTTCCCTTTCCCACCCACACCCTGGTTCTCTGACTGTTCTTATTCCCAGACAGAGTTTTTGTTCCATTTGAGTTTTTTTTACTGTGTGCCTACATTATTTAGGAAAACCAATCTTGACCTAAGATTTGAACCAGTAAGAACTGGGTGCCGGGATTACAGGAAGGGGAGGGCGTGCACCTGTGCTCTAGAGGTGGCATCGGATGGCACCTTCCCCCTTATGGTAATTTCAAAACTAAGAGAGAAAGGATCACTTTTTTTCCTCCTTAAAAATCCATACAAATGGAAGAAGAATGCCCCATGCCCCAGGTGATAGTTTACAAGTTCTTTCTACATGGGGGCATGAGTAGTGTAAGGTATATTAAGTAGGTAGGTTTCATGAGGTAGCCAATGAAGAGAACACCATGCAATATTCAGGCAGGAAAAGTTTATTTACCAAACTGCTGCCCCCACCGTTCTGGAGAGGCATGGCTGAAAGGGTAGACCCACCCAAGACTTATCTAGGCCAGGGACAGGAAGAGGTGTGGCCAGGTAGGGGAAAGGTGTGGCCTCACTGGACCCGAATGTGACCTCAGGGCCTGGGACCCTCCTAAGGTCAGATGGGAGATGTGACCAGAGATGGTCCAGGATGTGTCCTAGCAGGAAGGGGAGGTAACTGCTTCGGGGTGTGCCATTTACCTAGGTAACACCGATACTGAGTGGAAACAACCAAGAGGTAGGGAGGTGTCTGCACAGGGTCTGCATGGCCCAGGGCAGACCTTACAGGTAGCTTGAGGTCCTCTGGAAAGGGACAGGGAAAAGGAAAGGGGGGGAATGAAAGTGAGGGAAAGAGGGGAAAAGGAAAGGAGGAAGGAAGAAAGGAGAAAGGGAGGGAGGGAAGAAGGGATGAAAAGAAGGAAGGAATGGAAAAAAGGAAGGAAGGAATGGAAAAAAGGAAGAAAGGAAGGGAGGAAGGGGAGGGAAGGAGGGAGAGAAGGAGGGAATTCTATCTATCCCTTAGGATCCAGCCTTGCTACCAGATAGCTATTTGAAAAGCACCCTAAGTAGTTACTGCTTTTTTTCCCCATCCTCTTTGTGGTTGTAAAACTTGTGCTTTCAATTTCTCTTTCAGGGCATGATAGAGAAAGGAGGATAAAATCAACTTTCAGAACATGCAAAACTCCCTCAACGTTCATTCCAGAGGCGGAACATTTTTTTTTCCTAATGAGAAAATAATCCAATTAAGAGAGAAGAGAAGCCCCGGAAAATGAATTGGGCGGAAGCATATCATGTTTTGATCAGCAACATTTTGAGAAGCCAAGACATAGATCAGGGATCAGTTATCAGCAGATACACTGAGAATGACAAACCCCATTTATGATGAATAAAAGAGGAGGGAAGCCCTCCTCACCTTTTTTTGTACTTTCTATTCAATTTCCAGTGACATAAAATGTTTCTCCCCACACCAAACTCCACCATTGGTGGAGCTCCTCTCTAGGCAAGCTGGGAGGGGTGGAGAGGCTAAACTACGTGGCGCGGTGAGACAAGAGGAGAGCTAGGGATGGCACAGCTGAGTAGAATTATCTAGGCTGTGGCTTGTGGTCTCTTTTTTTTCTCTTTTCTTCTTTGATTATGTAAGAGCTTTTCATTTAACTTATGATGATGATCATGTAAGTAAGAAGACAAAAAGGAAAGAAAATGTACCTGTTTTACTGGAATAATGTTTATGATTTACAATGAAATAAGGCATTTTTATCAATATAAAGACAGCATTGGCTTATGCAACCTCTATCGTGAATACTGACAACTTCACTTACTATCAATAATAAATATATTTTCTGACAAAGACTGGCATGATAGCTTGGAGCCTCGTTCATTCCTTTAGCTGACTTAGATGGGTGTGTATATAGTAATTGATTTACTTGATTATTCATTTGCGTGTGCACCATACCTTTCTCTGGCAAGTTCGCCAGGGTCCCAGACACGCCAGTGATACTCGCAGCTTGCCTCTCCGATAGGTAGAATTCTGTAAGGCTTTACACATTTCACGAATCTTCCTTTCTTTCAGAAGACTTACGCTATCCTGCCTGGAGCAAGAAACAAATTAGTTGACCTTGGTTAGGACCTTCTGACCCTGTGATACTGTTATGAAAATGTTATAGAAAGAAAAGCCAAACCTTTCCAATTTATTGAAGCTTCCTGATTCTAACTCTCCCCTTCCTATGAGGATTGTTGGCTCAACCCTGGATTTGAGCGAGTTGAAAGCTAAGTTGAGAAAGTTCTTCCAGAAAATGGGGGATGGTAAGGTGCATGTTCTGTGATGTCACCTGAGTGTAAAATTCTTATTTCACTTTAATTTTGTTCCAGAAAACTAAGAGAAATGATTAAAAATACATGCTCTACTAAGGCACATCCATGGTTAGATTCTGGCTATGACGTAGTAGCTGTAGTGCCAAACCAAGTCCCCTTGCTCAGCCATGAAGAGGGAGCTGGGGAGGAGCGGGGATTGTGGCCACCTACATTTTGTCTGTCCCAGGAAGTTGGGGCTCTCTGCAGTTCTTGGGCAAGCTGGATTTGGAGTTGGGGGCATGGTAAGTATATCCACATGCCACATTTCTCTTCACAGACAGGATGCATCTGTGACAAGAGAGCTTCGCACGGCCTTGTCAGTGTCACTGGCTCTGTTCCCAGGTTTCTATCACCTAAATGACATCTTCACACATTTGGGCACACACCTGTGGGCCTGCTGTAGATTCTGAGTGACTGGAAACACTCCTTCTATCATTACCGAGCTATTCGGTGATTGCTGTCTCGTGAAGGATTTTTCTTTTCCTGTTGGGTCAGTTTGGTTGTATTGGTTTTGCTTTTTAATGATGCAGCATTGACAGGGTTCGCTTCGATGTGAAGGACAGAGTCATCAGTCACTCCCCAGCAGTGCGCCCACCAATGTCAGGATCACACCCAGGTAGCAGCCTGAGAGAATTAGTAGTTACACAGAAACAAATGTTTACATGGTGACTTGCTCTATAGTGTTTGCAAATCAGTCTAATTCACAAATTCCCTCTTACATGCTTTTGTTTTGCAATTTAGAGCCAAGAACTTGGCACGTCCCAGTCTGCTAGTCTTATCGCTGGCGGAAAAAAGCAGCACCGAGGAGTCAGGTGTTTCAAGCCAGTGAAGTCCTTGGGGGCTGTCAGCCCCTGTGTCACATTGTCATGTGGATACACCTGACGGGTACAAGAGGGAAGAATGGGACTTGGGAGACACTGGAGGTGAGGTGCGAAGCCTTTCTGGCTCCTTGACCTGACTCCATCCTAGCCGCCATCACTCTTAGGAAGACTGTGTGCAGCTCACAGAGGGGTCTGTTAGTTTCCCCCACTAAGTGAACATACCTTGAACCACATCAGTTTAGCTCCAGTAGAATACAGTCCCTTAGAAGCTGGTTAGATGTTAGCACCCGAACCAACATCTTGTGAACGTACACAAGAGAGCTGGGTTGAACCAGCCCAAAGTCTTGTTTTGAGAAGCCAGTGACTATAAGAAGCTTGTCAACATGGAAGGGATTTATAACCTGCTGACTGGGCCTCATTGATGCAGATGCGGACTGTTGAAAATGGAATGTAGCAACTGGTCAACTGAAGAGTTTTAAGTAATACTAGCTTAGAATTGAACTGAATAGCCACAGGCTTCAACTTCCCTGGACAGCCAGGAAAGTGTGGCTCTTTGTCCATCTTTTCTTCCAACCTGACATATAATTGTCTTTGCTAGAAACCCATATTTTCCCAAAGACTTGACCCTTTCCATTTTTTAGTTTTTTTATTTTTTGTCAGTTGTGGGTTCTTGAAGTCTGGACCTGGGCACTCAAGGCAAGCACTCTACTACTTGAGCCACAGCACCCACTTCTGGCTTTTTTCTGTTTATGTGGTGTTGAGGAATCGAACCCAGGGTCTCGTGCATGCAAGGCAAGCACTCAACCACTGAGCCACCTTCCCAGCCCCGAACCTTTGAAGATTGAAGAATTGGAGCAAAATTTCAGGAAGGAGGAACACCTTCAAAGGACCTTTTGTCCAAAATGATGACTATAGTTAATATATTGCGTTTGGGGGGAGGGAGTTATAAAAAGAATTAGACGAGCTCGGGCGCGTTCAGCTTTGTATGTCCCTCCCCCACAGTATAACCCCTGCTTTCACTATATTTGATGTCGGTATAATTTGTGGAGGAGATGGAGAAAAACAAGTCGTTTAAGGATACAGGTGGACCCCATGCAACTAGGAGAAGTACAAGTTGTCATGTCAAAAACGAACTTTACAACTTTGGGGGGGGGAGATTGGGGGGGAGGGACGGGGGAGGCTGGGAAGAGATGTGAAGGGTAAACAAAGGAGGAGGCTGCAATGCTTGATAAGAAATGTACTCATTATCTTGCCCATGTAATTGTAACCCCTCTGTACAGTATGTTCACAAAAAATTAAAATTAAATAAATTTTAAAAAAAAGAAAGTAAACTGTATAACCTTAAAAAAAAAAAAAGAATTAGAGCAGTTGAACAATTCAACATACTGTGGCTCAAACCATGTGAATTGAAGTTAGGAGCCTTTAAACTTAATATTCCTGAAAAGCTGGTGCTGGGTGTTAGCCATTCATTCATATGCCCACACTGCTCCCTTGCCTTTTCCCAAAAGTTATCTGTCTAGCCCGGCTTCTCTTTCTCCGCCGTCTTGATCCCCTCCATAGGCTCTTGTGCATGCTTAAACTTTTCACACCACTCATAGCCTGGCAGGTCCTCCCAAGAGCTGGGCAGTGTAGGAGCTCAAACGGCTGAATCCTGGGCTCTGCTTCCCCACACACACACACCCTGCCCGCAGCCTTTCACTGCAGTGTTGCTTGCTGTTACTATGCGATTTTTTTTTAACACAGCTCTCATTTCTTCTCCAGCCTCCTATAAAATCCATTCAATCTTCAATATTTTTTCCTCTTTTAGCAATCCCTTAGGTCTGTAGTTCTTTTAATTTACAAACTAAACAAATAGAACCTTAAGATTCACTCAAAACAAATTTGTTTCTAGCTCTCTATGCCCTTTATAAGTCCACTGCCTCAAGGAGTTGAGTTGGTGGCCAGGTATATATATATATATATATATATATCTCCAGAGAAGCAGGTGTAATGAGACCCACAGTCCAGACACTCGGGGAAATGGGAGGCCCTGCCACCTGCCGTGGCCCATGAAGAATACCAAGGGTTTAGCAGTTAGCAAGACCTCAGCTTGGTTTAAGGCATTTTATTGTGGGTCCCCCACGCTGGATCTGAGCCTTCACACAAGTACAAAGTGAAGACGGTTATCAGGTTTGACTCCTCTCTTGTCCCTTTGCTTTGGAATCACTGATAGTAAAACATACAGAGAACTCCAGGAATGAGACAAACATCCTTGAAGTGGAAGCCTGGCTCTGGATCAAGGCTGCACATGGAGATGGATTCTAATCCTAAGCAAATGGATTCAGTATAGAGGATGGAGCAAAGAACCCAAGTCTGCTCTGCCTGCCCTTCCTCAGCCAGATGAAGTCTCCTCCATCAGTGAAAAGAAGCCTCAGGACAATCCACTGTGTTACGTCCTCCCTAGATTCATAAAAAAATAAATTAATAAATAAATCAGAGCAGCAAGCTTGTGCTTTTCAGATGAAGTTGGAAATTAAAACTGTTCATTTCCACCCCACAAAGTCCCTCAAACCAAGTGAACTCTAAATGGAAAGCAGCTATGCCTGGCATTAATGAAGTGCTTCAAACCTTTCACGGTGAGCTTGATTAGGTGAGACCACCACACACTTCAAAGATTTCCCCATGCTGAAAACCTTGGCTTCCCTCCCCACTTGGCCCACCCACCCTGTCTCCTTCCTCCCACTCCTAGGAGAACCGGTTTTGGCTAGACTCATGGTCACTTTGCTGAGGAGATGGCTTTGAATATAGCCCTGCCTTCAAAGTAAATTAATTTCCATAATAGCTTTTAAATGCAAATGTGGGCCTCACTGGTCAGAGTTGGGCTGCAAGGGACCACTCTATTCTTGCTGGGCCCTTCTGGACAGCACAGAACCTGCGAGCTCACATTTGGGAGCCTCCCGCTGCATGCTTTCCTTTATCAGGTTTGCCTGTGACCAGCCTGCTGCTTTAGACTCACCAGTGCCCACAGCATGGGTTAAGGGCCATGCTTACTCACTCTCAGCCCCTTCCTGTGAGTATGGAGGATAGGGCTAAGGTCAGATAACAAGTCAAGTGCCTATTATCTGTTTCCTGTGCAGTCTAGGGGACAAGGTCGCACTGTGATCTTCATTTAGTAGCCATGGGCCATGTTCCCCAGCATCAAAGAAAGCCAGCCCATGCCTTTTTGCTTGGCTTTACATTTGTCATTTTTGTCAAGCCTGGAAAGCAGCCTGTGGACCAGAATAGGAGTTCTATGCACTTCCAACAGGGCATCAACAGGCTATCTGCCAGCTAACCTGCCAACAAGGGTTATTTTGCATTTCCTCTGGGTGCTTCAAACACCCTTTGCAGCAGCCACATCTCAAATACAAATCCCAAATAAAAGTATCCATTCCTCATGCTCAGGTGCTTACAACATGGAGCCTGGAAAAAAATACCAGTGTTGGGGGCCCAGAGTGTTAGTTTTTTTCCCCCTCTGGAAATGAATATAGCAGTAAAGTTGGACAGATGTTGTGGTAGAGCAGATGGGGACTTGACCTCCTGTCTGGGGTTTCCCTAACCATCCTGCATTCCCCAATATGAACAGTTTGTGCATCCTAATGCCTAGACACCATGCTTGTCTTAGCTTGGACCTGAGAAGAAATGGCTTCTAACCACTGGCATTGTGTGAATTGTTTCTGCTCTTGCCTTCCCAGGGAGGAGGTAGGAGGACCAACCCATAGCTATTCTCATCCGCTAGTGATGAATCCTATGCAAAATACTACAAGAGGGAGAATAAGCATTTGATAGTGTGTGCTATTTTAGTGGGATGGACAGCTAGCTATAAGGAGAAGACCCGTGAACAGAATCCTAAGTGTGGAAAGAAGAGAACTCCTTCCCATGAAGATCTGGAGAAGGTGCCTTCCAGGTTGGAGGGATAGTAAGCACAGAGGTCCAGAGGGACATTCGAGCTGGGTGTGTTAAGGGAACAGTAAAGCTTAAGCAGAGTGAAAAGGCGAATCCTGCTGGGAGATAAATCCAAAGGTGCAAATGGGCCCAGAGGAGGCAAGCGGGTTTGTCCATGGTAGTAAGGATTTGAGGTTTGATGACAAAAACCCATTGGAGGGTTTTATGCTGAGCCATCCGTTGATCTGTCTTATGTTAACAGAAGATAGTACAGGCTTTATGCAGAATTATCAAAGTGTGGGTTAAGTAAAAGCTGGGAGAATATTAGGGGCCATTGCATTAGTGATCCAAGAAAAAGTGGTGACTTGGAAATGACAGCAGTAAATAACAAGTCAGATTTAGGAGGTGTAGAGACACATATAAGACCCAGACTCACCCACTGTTGCTTTTGATATTGAATGTGAGAGGAAGAGGAATGAAATAAAGGGAAAGACCTCCCCCCCTCAAAAAACAAAAAGAAATTGCCTGAGCAGCCTGGTAGGTGGTAGAAATAGTTCATACCAGTAAGATTTGGAGGAGGGAAACAGGAAGTGATAGTGCCGTTTTGTAAAGTAAAATTTGTGTGTATGTATATGTGTGTGTGTGTGTGTGTGTGTGTGTGTTGAACATAATTTTGTTTTAAAAACAAAAGCAAAGGAATAGAAACATCAAAATAAGAACCATCGTGGTTTGGTTTCCTTCGTTCTGTGTTCTATTTACAAATTTTATTGAATAGACACTTTTCTAACAGAGAAAACACTGTGCTTTAGGAAGCGGCATTACAGTAGTAGAAACTAGACTGAAGAAATAAGTGCATTGGCTAATGATACTGCTGTGGTCTGAATGTGTGAGTCCTACCCACAAATCCATATGCTGAAATCTAGTCTGGAAAGGGTTGGTGTGGGAGGTGGGGCCTCAGGAGTGGAATGGTGCCTTGTACTAGAGGACTCTGGGAACTGCCATCTGTGAAGCAGGAAAGAGGCTCTCACCAGCTACCAAGTTCTCCAGAATCTTGATCTTAAGTCTTCTCAATCTCTAGAACTGTGGGAAATAAGTTCATGTTGTAATTTTTAAGCTATGTTGCATAGCAGAGGGGCCAAGAGGCCATTGGATGCAGATCCAATGCTAAGGGGAAAGGTATGAAGTCCTTACTAATGAAAGGAATAGGGCCTTGTGTGAGCACAGGTTGTGATAGGCAATGGAGGAAGGGCAGCCCAAGGACTCTCTGACCTTTACAGACTGAGAAAGAGGAAGAGGAGGCAGCAAGAGGCCATGAGGAAAGAACAACAGAAGTGGGAGACAACCCCAGGCTGAGTTGGAGGCCGGGGACAGGAAGTTTCAAGGCGGGAGCGACTGACCACATTCTATAAGTGATGACTGCCATTTTGTATCGAAATAAGCAAACAGGATAAGTTATGTGACAAGTCTTTGAGCGGATCAAGACTCTGGAATCCAGAATCCTCCCACAAAGTGGGATCAAGCCACCTACCAACAAGTAGGAGTGTAAGGACAGGTACAGGCCGGCTAGTGGATGAAGTGGGGGAGAGGATGATGTCATTCTCCTCTGATGGCTTCCACCTTCCCATGAGCCAGGAGGGGTGAGTGTCCCGAGGAAATGTTCACTAATAATAAATGACAGTGTCTGAGGGCTTTCCTTTCTCTCTGCCTTTCTTCCTTCCTAAATAATTCAGACCGGAAACCATTAGGTAGAGCCAAGCAATGTGGGTCTGCGTGCAGGGGTGAGGGGTGAAGGATGAAGGCAGCCAAGAGTGAGACACAAGACTCAGCAGAGGTGGAGGGTGTCCACCCACGGTAGTGTTGGAGACTGAGTGACGGGAGGACAGGGGCTGTGCAGTTTGGGGAAAGACAGCAATAGCAGGAGGAAGTAGGTTACTTACAGAAAGCACAAATCCAATACATACATTTATGGAGGATAATGGGAATCAGATTTCTTCCTATCAGAAAAGTGAATTACAAATAAGGAAAGGGAGACAAATTAAAATGAATTCTGATGTTGGTTTTGCACTCGGCATTGGAGATATGAATGTCAAATGGCAGTTTAAACTATAAACAGATAGACCCTGAAGCAAATGCAGACACAGATGTGCATGCATATTTATCTATAGATAGTCTACCCACATGTATATATTATGCATATTGTATGTATATTCCTACATGTGTACCTTAGCTCTGTCACTGAGAGGAGCTGGGTGCGACAATACTCTAATCGCAATGAGCACACCAGATGCCTGATCTTAGTTTCTAAATGCCATCCTCCCCTAAAAGAAACCATGGATGTTTGAAGAAATGGCTAAGACCAGGGCAAGCGAAGGAAAAATACAAGATGGGAACAAATCGGAGCCAGTCTCAACATCAAAACCAATAATGATGGTAACACATCACACAGGCAGGCCTCATACTGATAGAGTCTATACAAATAAGCAAGTATTTCCTAGAACGTATAGAATAATAGAATAAACTGCAAACTAATAAATGCAAAAGGAGTAATCATAACAATAATGGATATTAAAACTCAGGAAGAATTTTTGTTGTTGTTGTTGGTCCTAGAGCTTGAACTCAAGGCTTGGGTGCTGTCCCATGAGCACTTTTGCTCAAGGCTAATGCTCTGCCACTTTGAGCCACAGCTCCACTTCTGGTTTTTGAGTAGTTAATTGGAAATAAGATTTCATGGGGACACTTTCTTGTCCAAGCTGGCTTTGAACAGTGATCCTCAGTTCTCAGCCTACTGAATAGCTAAGATTATAATAGGATTATAGATGGGAGCCACAGGCACTGGGCAAGAATTTTTTTTTAGAAGATAGGATGTTATTTAAGTTGCTTCCTATGTTCATCTCTTTTTTGTTATTGGTATAAAATACCTAATGTTGAATAACATAAAAAAGAAAGGTTTATGGAGCTGATGGGTTTGAAAGCTGAAAATCCATACATCATGGTCCCAGCTTTGGCAAGGGCCTGTGGAAGATTGGCAACTCCAGAAAGATCACAGGGAGGACCAGGAAGCCAGAGAGAAGGCAGAGGGGCCACTCTTATTCTTTGATAAACAACCCTTGCACAAGAAATAACTGAGGTAACAGTTCCCTCTAAGGGCAGTACCCCCAATGACCTAACGACCTTCTGCTGGGCCACAGTTCTGAACGACCCCACCACTTCTCACATCAATTAAGTAGGGACCAGGCTTCCAGCATATGGATCCTCAGAGAACACAGTTGAACTAGACCCATAGCACCTCCAAGCCTGTGATTGGTTGAGAGTGTACAGGACATTTTGAACAAGCCTGACAAACACCACCTGAATCAAATCACCAGTACTGTCAGAAACAGCCAGGCACAGTGGCTCACACTTAGAATCACCAGCCTGAGTCTAGCTCTCTCTAGCTCTCTCATCCCTGTTGAACTTCTGGCCTAGTATGGGACCGTTTATGCAATAAAGGTTGAAGAGAATAAATAACGAATAAAAAGCCCCATTCTTTTCATTTCCTTATCCTTGTGTACTGGATACAGTACCACAAAATGTCTCATCGTTGCAAAATTACTGAGGTTTCAAGCAGAGGAAAATGGAAAGCCTCCAGCCTGTGAGTGATGCTAATTTTGCTCACTGGGGTCTGTCAGACAATTTCCCCACTTCCTTTAAAAAAAAAAAAAAAAAAGCTTTCCCTGAGCTCCAGACATCTGCCTGACTCCACGCATTCCCTCCCTCCCTCCGCCTGCCACCCAGGAAGCTGGAGACGGAGCTGGAGAGGCAACCAGGCCGCGTGCTCCCACTGCGTCTGCCACCAAAGGGTGTCCCAGGTGCAGCCCCTCAACAGGGTCCAGGTGGGCCATCAGGGCCCAGGGCGTGGATCCCACTCTTTCTAAATAAATCTCCCAGGTCCACGTACCTGCTGGATTCCCAAGGTCTTCTGAGGTGAAAAGATTGGAAGGCAAGTAACAGTTGGTTAGAACTTTCTGGCCCCTGTTTAGCAGCCATTTGTTGTTGGTGTATTGGCTTGCAAGCTGGGCTGCTCAAGAATGCAGATAACGTGTGGGCTGAGAAGGTGGCTCAGTGGTAGAGTGCTTGCCTTGCATGCATGAGGCCCTGGGTTCGATTCCTCAGCACCACATAAGCAGAAAAAGCCGGAAGTGGCGCTGTGGTTCAAGTGGTAGAGTGCTAGCCTTGAGCTGAAGAGCTGAGGGATAATACCCAGGCCCAGAGTTCAGGCTCCTCAACCACAACAACAACAAAAAAAGAATGCAGATACGAAGTGGCCTAGTGTGACTGCATGAAATACCACCAGCTTAGCCTTTGCCTCATGCCTTTACCATATACTCTTTTCTTGTTGCTGAAGATTAAACAGCAACCAAAGAAAGAATCAAAGGTCCAAAACTTGCATTTATTTTTCTAGATGATTTTTAAACTTTTTTGTTTGTTTGTTTGTTTTTTTGGTCGGTCGTGGGGCTTGAACTCTGGGCCTGGGTGCTGTCCCTCAGCTCTTCAGCTCAAGGCGAGCACTCTACCACTTGAGCTACAGCGCCACTTCCAATTTTTAAACTTTTTTATTGTTATTATAAAGGTAATATACAGAAGGGTTACAGTTATATGTCAGGTAAAGATTACATGTCTTTTTGGACAATTTCACCCCTTCCCTCCCTTCTATATGATTTTGACTACTGTCCCAAAGTATCCAAAACTGATAGTTACAATTTCCCTCCTCGATTCTTCCAAACCATTCATCCTTTGACCTCCCTCCCTCCCCCTCCCTCCCTCCCTTCCTTCCTTTCCTCCCTTCCTTCCTTCCTTCCTTCCTTCCTTCCTTCCTTCCTTCCTTCCTTCCTTCCTTCC
>NW_012267272.1:1456043-1467458 GCF_000151885.1 Dipodomys ordii | reverse complement strand
CCTTCCTTCCTTCCTTCCTTCCTTCCTTCCTTCCTTCCTTCCTTCCTTCCTTCCTTCCTTCGTGTTCCAGTACTGGGACCCAAGGCTTAGATGCCGTGCCTTAGCTTTTTCTGCTCAAAGCTAGCACTCTGCCATATGAGCCATAGTTTCACTTATGGGGTTTCTGAAGTTTTGAACAAGAGTCTCACGGAGTTTCCTTCCTGGTCTGGCTTTGAACTACAATCCTCAGATCTCAGCCTCCTGAGTAGCTAGGATTATAGGCGTGAGACACAGATGCTTCTCTTTTGACTCTTTGGTATGTATGTGCATACATCACCATGTCCTATGGCCTGGTATCTAGTAGTTCGTAGAGTCTTCCCTCATCCCATAATTCTTTGAGCTTGTGTGTATCATCCATTTGGCCTTGACAGCCTTTTAGAACCAGGAGAACTTGAGCTAATAATTTGTTTTATAGACATCTTGCAGCCACATAAATAATGTCCTGAGAGTGAGGATTGCTAGGCACTAAAAAGGTTACAGGCAGCCTATAGTATCCTTTGGGGCAATCTCTATAAATCTGTAGAGGGTGATGTAAAAGGGTCAAGTCTCTCCCTGTTCTTGTTGCCATAATCTCTTACTCCACAGTATACTATAAATGACATTGCTCTGTTGTCTACCTAAAAGCAAATACCCTGCATGTGGACTGACCTTGAATTTGTTCAAGTAAAAGATGAGCAGGCTTTTTGCATGAAACTAGCCTCTTTTCTTCCACCCAGGGATGAATCGTGGTTAGCCTGAGCCTCACCAGTGATTGGATCAGGAATAAATATAATTCTGTCCAATGAGGTAGAATTCTGCTGGGTGCTTCCTGGAAAGTTACACAGTGGCAAGGGAAGCTGGGCTTCCTCCTTCTCATCATGGCCTTTGAAGTTTCTGAGCAAGTGTACAAGACCTAATGACCGTGGAGTGACAGGACTGAGAATCAAAAACTGCAACATGGCAGATGATACAAGTAAAAGACTACCAAGTCCATTGTTGTGTGATATTGTTGAGCCACTTTGTTGAACACTTCTGGCCCTCAGATTGCCTGCTATACAATCAGTGCATTTTTGTGGTTAGGTTGGGTTTGCTGTGATCTTCAGCTGAAAAACTCCTAACTGATACACCTGGCGCGAATGCAGCCCTCTCCCAGTTCTCCTCCCATCTCCAGTCTAGCGCTTTCCTTAGCAAAAGTAAGGATCTGGGCTTTACGGATACTTTCGTAATTTCCCACCTGAATCTTTTTCTCATTGCTGGTTCAAGGTTGGCTTTTAATCTCTACTCATGGAACAGAACCCAGTAAATGAATTCTCCAGACAGGCTCATGAGCATCACTTGGGCAGTGGGCAAAGGCTTTGAACACATTATATTCTGTAGACGATTCCAAGCAGTCAACAAGAGGAAGAGGCGTTTGGGAACTCTGATCATTAGGAATGTACAAATGAAAACCACAATGAGGTAGCCTTCTCACTCATCCGAAGGAGATGACTAATTACAGAAAAGGATAATGACAGGTGCTGGTGAAGATGTGGGAAAATAGAGCCCTTCCCTGTCCCCACCCCCTCCCCCCCCCCCCACCCCTCTCCCCAACCTTTTTCCCTCTGTCAGCAGTGACCATCCACATTCCTGGGGTCCCAAGCCTGCCTCACTACCTTAGCACTTGCTTTGGCTGCTAACCTCTTCCTTCCTAGTAGGTTTGCTCTTTCTCGGAGAGCTGGGGCTTCCTACACTTCCCAAATTAGTATCATCTGTGAATTTCAGTGCTGGCTGTTTACCTCACCTCTCTGGCTCATTAAGAGGAATGGAAGTGGAAGGTGCTTCCATCACAGCAGAAGAGAGACAAAGCCTGGCTGTCACAGGCTCCAAGGGGGGCTGCAAAGAGTGCCAAGAGTCACCAGATGGAGGAAATCTCGGGGAACATCTCAGAACACCCGAGAAGCTGGTTGGGAGAGCCCACAGTCAGCAGCAGGTATGGCTCTCCCTTTCCTCCTGTCTGGCTGGCCCTCATGGGCTGAGCAGCTTCCTCCAGGCCTGAGCTGGGGACCCAGAGATCCCAGAATATCTCCTTTCTCTGTGAGTTTTTGTGTTTGCATTTCTTTTGGGTTTATATATGGGGATGGGATTCATGAGTTGTATGATCCGTGTGCTTAAAATTTGGAAGGGCTAACTAGCTGTTTTCCATCTTAAGTTCCACCTGTAATTATGACAGTTGAATGCTTTCACAATTTTATTATTTATTGACTGTCATTTGATCAGAGCTATCCTGGTTGGTGTAAACTGGTATTACATTGTGATTTTTTGCTTATATCCTTGATGACTAATAGTGCTGAGTATCCTTTATGTGTTTATTAGCCATTTATATTTCTTCTTTGCAGAAATGTCTATTCATATCCTTTTTCCATGTTTAAAAATTGAGTTGCTTATCTTATTATTGTTCTTCATGCATTTTATAAACAGATCCTTTATCAGCTGTATGATTTGCAAGAATTTTCTCCTATTCTGAGCAGTCTTTGCTTTCTTGATGGAATTGTTTGCAGAAGAAAGGTTTTTTAGCTTTTATGAATTCTAATGTGTTTCTTCTTTTTGCTTGTGATGTTGGTATTCAGCTGTAAGAAAGCCATTTCCTAAATCAAGATCATGAAGGTTCATGCCTATATTTTCTTGTAAGAGTTCAATACTTTTAGCTTTCACATTCAGATCTCTGATTCATTTGAAGGTGATTTTGTATGTGAAGATGGCTCCCGTATCCTTCTGTTGCATGGATAGTCTGTTTGGTTTAGGATTGTTAGTTTTTGTTTGTTTAGACACAAAGTCTTGCTATGTAGTCCAGGTGGGCCTCAAACTCTCGATCCTTCTACTTCAGCTTCCTGAGTGCTGACATTACAGGTATGTGTGCCTGGTGGTGTGTAGTCTTTTAAAAGTTAACTCATATCCTCCTATTTTCATGCTTTCAGGTTACAGCCTGGCTCATGCCCACCTATAATGGCACTAATGGATGAATAAAGCCATGCCTGGGATGCTATTATGGCAAAGAACCAACAGAGATCACAGTTGAACATAGCTGACACTGCCTCCCTTAACCTGACTTTCCATGACACCCCCTATGGTTCACATGGAGATCAATACCACACTCTTCCTCCATGCAAAGCGGTGAACCTGCCTCTGCACCCCTTACCCCCGCCTCCACCATACAGCTCCTTCACTCATGTGAGTCTGTCAGGAGTTCATACTTGACTTGACCACTTATTAGCTCTATGAAATCCAGCCTGTGACATAAATGGTTCTGCCTCAATTTCCCTGTGTTCAAAATGGGGCCACTGGGAGGATGACCTAAATTACTCAAAGCCTTTTGGGGCAGTATGCATGGTGAACCAGCCTCATTTCTGTCACCACTTCCCCTGTTTCTGATGGGTCCCTATCATTTCTAGAACCCTCACGTGTTGTGTCAAACCACGCTGCCCTTCCCTCTTCTTTTCCCTCTCCCTACTCCCTTGATTCCAAGTTTCTAAAGCCAGTTTCTGCTCTTGCCCATGTCTCCCCTCCCATCTCCCTGGTCTCTAATCTCTTTTCTAGTTCCCCAGGCCACACAGGGACACACACACAGGTCAGCTCTGGGAGGCTCAGCAGTCCATTTGTCTAAAGTCAAGTTTCCATCCCTCAGAGTGGCTCTTGGCTGCAGCTTGAAACCCCTTGAGCTGTGCACAATAGAACATGCAGTGAGCTTCTCCCATAGACTGCCTTCTCCATTTCCTCCATCCTCCCCTTTAAAAATCTCTGTGTGGGCTGGCAGATGTCATGAAATTACTTGCTTTGTGTTAGTAAATGATACCTATTCATATACCTGAGAAATCTAGAAAATAAGCCATAAAGTAACCAAAGTAATGTGTAGTAATAGTGCAAGTAAAACTACAGATACACTCAGACATGAGAAATGATGCGAGTTAATACCATTGAGAGGTTATTTAACAGAATTTTTTAGTGACATGTTTTATAAGAGGAGTTAAGCATGGTGATTTGACAGTGATTATGGCTTTAATTCCTTTTGCTCCAATGATCCGTTATTTCTGTCATGGAGAGCAAGTGTGTACTCTTTGCTACTGACATTTCTCGATCTTACATCACCTGCTTTCTGGACCAAGATATTGTTTGAAAAATTAGTGGAATTGACTTCACAATGGTGTCTTACTGTGAAGATTTTGTTTTTGTTTTTGCTTTTGTTTTTGAGCTTTTAGTTGCTAAGGACTCTATTTAGCATGGCCCCGACTCGATTATAGACCAACTCAGTATTTTTTTAAGTGTGTTTCATCATCTCCCTAAAAAATAAGGTTCCCTTGGAACCCTATTTGGGAAACATTACTTTACAATGAGCCATCTAACCACTCACAGTTCAAAGTCAATAGCACAGGATTGTGACACAGAGGGCTGAGTGGAGCAGTAGCTTATAGCTAGGATTAACGTCTGTGTGAAGCACAGAACAGGGAATAGAGCAAGGAGTTAATCTGAGTGTGGTGTTCATGAATTTGGTCACTCATGGCCTAGCTGTTTCCTTCCCTACAAACTGTCTATAAAACCTGCCTCTAAAGGCAATTGTAAAGAGCTACATTACTAAGGAAAGTACTTAGCCACAAAAGGTCTAGACAAGCTGTCTATCTAGCAAGCTAGCTGGCTATGATTGTACTGGGGCTTGAACTCAGGGCCTCACAGCTGCACTTGGCTTTTTCACTCCAAGGCAAGAGCTCTAACCACTTGCGCCACACTTCTACTTCCAGCTTTTTGATGATTGATTGGAGATAAGAGTCTCATAGACTTTTTTTTTTGGACTGGGATGGGTTTAAATGATTATCCTCAGATCTCAGTCTCCTGAGATATTTATTTATATTTTAAGACAAACAATTTAAAGGTGTTTACTAGAATATGAAAACTACTCAAAACATCATAACTTCATTGACATTGTGTTGAATGTACATGCCTCTCTAATCTGGTCAGTCCTATCTTCCCTGGACAGGGCTCTGGAGGAGGAACATAAATGCCCTGTCCAACAGCCATGGCCCTCTTGACCCAACCATGGATACAGCTTCAGTCGTGTTGAGAGTTCCACTGCACAGGCAGTGGAAATACCACCCCATCTCCATTGGTCCCACATGGTAGGAAGCAGCCAGAGCATCTCACTCCCATGCCCATCTGACCCCATAGGGAAGTCTTCACTGAGGGCTGCCAGAGCCTAGGTCTTGAAGGAAACAGGCACGGCAAGTACCCAGAGCTGGAAAGCTTAAGCACTGTTTCCTACCACAGTTGTCTTCCCCATCAGCTCAACTGGAGTGATACCTTCCAGTACCAACTTCATGAGCAATTTGCAGACAAGTTGGAAAAAAGGTTGTTAACCTTCCTGCCTGAAGGAGTTTGTATTGAGTTTAGGAGACAAGATCCACATTGAATCACTGAAGCCCTACTTAGGATGAAATAGTTGTCCTGAGGCAGATTGTGACATTCACATACAACTGTGGGCTGCCTCCACTGACATGGTCCAGGAAGCTAACTGATCATAGTGGATGAAGAGCTTAGCTCTGGCTGCCATAACAAGGCATCACAGACTGGAGAGTTAAACTCTCCTTTCTTCTCCCTGCTCCTTCTTATTCTTGAATCAGCATATAATACATATATGAAGGACTTTTATTGTGATAAACTCTATACATGCATTCAGTGTACTTTGGACAAGTTCATTCCCTTTATTATTGGTTTATGGTAAAGCTGCTAAGGTTTAGTGTTGATTTTATATCCTACTGTGTGGCAGATCATGTGTGTGTGTATGTGTGTATGTGTGTGTGTGTGTGTGTGTGTGTGTGTGTGTGTGTATGTTCCTTTAAAAATCTTTCAAATATAGGATCAAATCCTTTGCAAACAGGGGTAACTCTTCCTTCTCTATTTGAATCTCTTTCATTTCATCTTCTTGTCTTATTGCTCTGGCTAGGTATTCTAGTACTGTTATCAAGTATGATCCCTGATTCTTTTTTTTTTTTTTTTGGTCAGTCATGAGGCCTGAACTCTGGGCCTGGGCACTGTCCCTCAGCTCTTCAGCTCAAGGCTAGCGCTCTACCACTTGAGCCACAGCACCACTTTTGGCCTTTCCAGCTTGTGTGGTATAGAGGAATCAAACCCAGTGCCTCATGCATGCAAGGCAAACACTCCACCACTGAGCTACCTTCCCAGCCCCCTGATTCCTTTTTATAAGGGTATTCATCCTGTTCAACTCAGACTTATGACTTCATTTAAATTTGATTAGCCTCATAAATCCCCCCCAAATATAGTCACCTAGTAGTCAGGCATCCAACATATAAACTGGGGACACAACTGTTCCCTAGCAGATAGTAACAAGGCCAAGGCTGTGTCCCAGGGTTCAGCTTCCTACCCTGACAGTCTGCCCAGGTCTGCTCAGAGGGTGAAGCGGTGGGTTCACTGCAAGGCACTGGAAGGGCAAACTTCCAGCGCCCTAAAGCAGAGTCTCTGCTTACAGAGAAAATTACAGGCGTGTCGTGGTCTCCGGGTCTCCCGACAGCTCTACTACAAAGATGGTCAACGTACCCAAAACCAGAAGGACTTTCTGTAAGAAATGTGGCAAGCATCAGCCTCACAAAGTGACCCAGTACAAGAAGGGCAAAGATTCTCTGTATGCCCAAGGGAAGAGGCGCTATGATCGGAAGCAAAGCGGCTATGGTGGGCAGACCAAGCCAATATTCCGAAAGAAGGCTAAAACCACCAAGGAGATTGTGCTGAGCCTTGAATGTGTTGAGCCTAACTGCAGATCCAAGAGGATGCTGACCATCAAGAGATGCAAACATTTTGAACTGGGAGGAGATAAGAAGAGAAAGGGCCAAGTGATCCAGTTCTAAACTTTGGGGGAAGGAGGGAAGAGGGGTCTTACTTTTGAGGGGAAGATCATGAAGCTATAAAATTACCTGATGGAAAACTAATAAATCTCAGAAAATACCCCCCCCCAAAAAAAAGAAAATCACAGTACACAGAAGTAATGCCGTCTTCTCTGTAATAACGCCACGTTCCAATCCTAAACTGCACTTGGGATCAACATTTTAAATATGATTTCTATAATAACCATTTCACCTTAAACTAGTACTGGGGCTGTATGTGTCTCATCCACACAGATATCCTCAGCTGATTCACTGAGGCCATTGGAAACATTCTGACCCCTGTAACCAGCAGGCAACCCAAGAACCCAACCATGACTCCAGGAGTTCCTGGGCACAGGTAGGAATTCAGTTATTCCAGTCTTTAGCGTGAGGTCCAGAGGAAGATGACTTACCTAGCGTCATAAAAGAAAGATAGGAAGTTACTGGCAAAAACTGGAACACAACCCACATGTCCACTGAAAGTTTTGAGTTCTTTTTCACATCACTCAATCAAGTGACTGGCTACCTGAGTGTCCACCCAAAGGGTTTAGTGTGGGACTTGGCAAGAGGAATGTTAAGGAATGCCAGTAGTCATTGTGATGATGGCATCATCACAAGCAAGCACTGAAGCTCAGGATGTGCTTCAGCTTAAGTGTCAGGCAGAGGAGGCCTGGGCCTGGTCATTTATGCCTGGCTTTGCTGGTCTTTCTTGTATCGAGTTTTATTCTTGACTCCACTAAAGAACTCAAGGATGCATGCTGGAGCTACAAGGTAGATCTGTAGCTCCACTCAATAGACTCTTCTAGAAAGTTCCCCACATATTCCTATAGGTAGAATGTGTACATAAACAATAAACAGGTGCAACAGGTGATTCCACTAATTATCACCATCTGGATGAATAGACTGAAGGAAGAAAAAGAAGAAGAAAAAAACATGAGGTAGAAATTTCCCTTCTTTGTTTATTTCTTATTTCTGGTGGCTTAAATATTGTGTTTGGTTTAAATACAGACATGATCCGACCACAAACATAATGTGCGGGAAAAGCCAACATAGCCCACTTGTGGAGAGATTGTTGTTTTCAGGTAGGAAGTAAAAATAGTGTGTTGCTGTGTCTCCAGGTGTTCCTGGCTCTTTCTTGGCACGAGTCACCTCATTCTCCATAGGACTTCTCCAGAAACGAGTTTAATTCATTTTAGAGAGGAGGAGAGTTTACACAGCTCAAGATCATGGATGACAGAGTTGAGACGAAATGTGGTAGCATGTTCTAGTCCATGGCCAGGTCAAGCCTTGGCGCTCATCCCCGGAAGCAGAGCCTGGAAGGAGAGCTAAGTTCATGGCTCCCAAATAAAGGAGCCAGGACTGTCACTCCAGGTCACTGCGGGTGACTTTGTTGGGCTGATGATAAGGAGCAGTGTCAAGGTTGTTCCGATCCTGTGCCGTTACCGCCTGGCCCCTGGATGCTGGGTGTCTCTACCTTCAGGAGTTGCAGGTGGGAGAGAGGGAGCTGAGCTCAGCTTCCAGGTTGTCCCTGGAACAAGTGTCCCTGGTTTGCTGGATTTCTTTGGCATTTGAGATGAGGAGGCTTCAATCCTAGAGATTCAGCCTTGGTAGATTGTCATAGACCATGATTTTGGCGGGGGGAGAGGGAGGGGGCTGCACCTGATTTTTTTCCCAGGTCACCCAGTAAACTCTCCCTACTCTGTGCACACCAAGGGGACCTCACCCAGCCCTAAGGAGGGGGCATGATAACCAGCTGTTCTCTTTCTCTGCAGTCCTGGAGCCAGGATTCAAACTTGACACAGTTGGCAAGTGCTAACAATTCTATCTTAACTTACCATGGGACTTGGAGATGAAAGAGACAAGGTTGCTGTCTCCTCCCAGAGTAATGCTAGTCAGGAGGACTGTTCAAGGCGGCTTCTATGGGAGCAGGGGAAAAGGGGCTCTTTTGCTCTGGCGGGGGGTAGGGGAGGTAAAGTTTGGGGCCAGGCAGTAAACTGGTCTCTCTAGAATCTGCAATTGATGAAAGCCCAGGTAATTTGGAATCTCTAGTTTCTGTCTGTGCATTGCGTAGCATCGGTAGAGTGCATAAGGAGACTGAGTTTGTGACTTCCTCTAGTCTCTTTGCTCCTATGGGCAAAGATTGGGACAAAGCCACTTCCGGAAGCAGCCAAGGCCCCAGCCAGCCTGGATAAAGTCGGTGGGGGGGTACTCTCTGTGACAGTATTTATAGTGATGTCTTAGTTCCACTGAGCAAAGCAGGGCCCTTGGTGCCCTTTCAGGGTCATGGGAGGGTGGGCCTTGGGACAGGTGCGGTTTTAGGATCAACTTCACTCTAGGGTTTGATTGCAAGCACTCATTCCTTTCTGCTGCTCCCCCCATAAAAGGAATCAGAGAGCTGTGTACAGGAGTACATATGCCCCTAATCTCAGCTCCTTAGGAAACTGAAGTAGAAGGTTTGTGCGTTCAAGACCATGCTGGACAACATAACAAGACTGCCTCAAAAATATGTATATGGGTATAGACATAAAAATGTATGTCCACACACACACACACACACACACACACACACACACATATATATATATACACACATATATGCCAGATATGACATGTGACATGGAGGTACAACTAACATCCATAAGGACCTCTGTCCAACCACCACTGAGCTTTTCTCCCAGCCTGTGTCCTTGGCTTTGATGTGTTGTATGAATCCAATAGGAATTTGAATGTTCATTGTTTGTAGATGTAAAATTTGCTCAGTTACCTTTTGTGATATAAAAGAAACGTGTCAAGTGAGGCCATTGGAAGGAAGAGGTGTTTGATGAGGAAAGATGCTGCTGTCTGGTACAATGGAGTTGCAGTTGGCAGAGGGGTAGGCTGGCTAATTCTTTAGGGATCAGGAAGAATTCTGAGTGATCCTAAAATTGGGGTTAAACCTTGAGAGCTTGTGGCAGGAAGACTATAGAGGTATACACCACAGCCCCCTCTGGTGGACCTGGCATCTCATTAAAATACCAACAGAGGGGGATGACTGTGTGTGGAATTATCTCCAGTTCTTCTCCCTCCTGGTCAGCTCTAAAACAAGAAGTCTTTACTTTCCAAACTACTAAGGTAGAGTTAGAAATGTATTTGGTGGTGTCTTCAGCTATTAGGGGTGACCTTCCCTGGGGTGTCCTGCCTGATAAGAATGTCTTTGTTTTCTTGGGGGTGTTAGCTACATGGGATAAAGTGATTTATTATAGGGCTCTTAGCCAAGTGGTTTCTACTTTGTCTCTTGAGGAATGGAGATTCAAGGTCAATTCTTTAGAGGCCCACTGTGTAGCCCAAATAAAAACCCTAGACATTGAGGCCCAGAAGACCTGGCCTGGTTAGTAATGTTCTATGCACATATCATATGTCCTTTCTGGGGAGAGTTAGTGTTGTCCACGACTCTACGGAGAGAGGACAACTGGAAACTGTTGGTGTGATTTTCCTCAATTCTGCCTTGTGGCCTCTTTCATAGTCAGATTGTAACCTGCAACCTGTAGCGATAATCAGCTGTAAATGTGAGTGTAACAGCTTCCAGTGAGTTCAATGAGTCCTTCTAACAAATTGCCAACCTGAGAGGAGTCATGGAAACCCCTCAGAACTTGCAGTAGGCATCAGAAGTGAGAATGGACTATATGAATGAACTCTGTGGGCCGTAGTAAAGCAGAGGTAGAGAGCCATGCAGGTAGGCAGAATCCTTTACCAGACCAACAGCTTTTAAAGGCTGGCTTGGCTTATGTGACTCAGTGAACTGACCATAGACTGACAGAGTAGAGCCAATATGCAAATGAGGCAAACAGAGATAGGGACCCAGGCTCTTAGTGGAAGACATCATCACAGTTCCTTGAGTGATGGTCAGTGTGAACCTTGCATGCAGAGACCGAGAAATCGGGGCTCTCCCTGAAATACTTCTGATGTTCCAAGGTGGCAAGAATCCTGGGTGAATTATGGCCCAAAGGGCTGCAGTACATTCTTGCTTGAGGATCTCTGGTTTCTAGGGTGAAATGTGCATAGCAATTGTGGAAGTTGGGGTGGAGAGGTGGGTCGGTAACAGGTTGCTGATGAAGAAACAGATGACGAGACAGAACACTGGGGATTCCAGCCTAATATTGTCACAGACTGGTCATCAACACATTCAGACAGTTACAAATGCTACTTTGTCCATTTGGTGCTGTACAGGCATTTGTATATTTGACAAGGTGATGGAGCTAGATTCAGGGAAGATGATAGAAAAGAACAACTACTTGGATACCCACTCTAAGGCTATCCTAGAGCTTCATTTACTGTCCTTTCTGAGAGAAACAAACCCAGTTTTGTTAGCCTGGAGGGAAAATTCCTTCTTCTTCTTCTTCTTCTTTCTTCTTCTTCTCCTTCTTCTCCTTCTTCTCCTTCTTCTCCTTCTTCTCCTTCTTCTCCTTCTTCTCCTTCTTCTCCTTCTTCTTCTCCTTCTCCTTCTCCTTCTCCTTCT
>NW_012267272.1:1349014-1455778 GCF_000151885.1 Dipodomys ordii | reverse complement strand
CTTCTTCTTCTTCTTCTTCTTCCCTCAGTCTTTTCTCTGAGAGTTCCAACTAATTAGCTGAGGTCTGCCCATGCTGTGGAGGCTAATCTGCTTCATTCAAAGTCCCTTGAATTGAATGCGACTCACATCTACAACATACAATAAGATAACAAAAAAAATCCACAGCCACATCTAGACTTGTGTTTGATCAAATAACTGGGCACTGTAGGCTAGGCAAGTTGTCACATAAAAATCAATCTTCCCACTTTTTCATGTAACAATGATTTGAAGAAGATAGCATTCAGGAGGAACATTGAGGCTCAGGCTGAGGCCTTCTAATTCCATTCTCTCCTGCATCTTGCATATGATTCCTAAGACCTTTCAACCAGGGCACTCAGACTCTTTGTCTTCCAAGCCATCAGAGGTTCTGTTTCCTTTTCCGCTGTTCCCAACTCCAAAGAGCTTATTAGTAGCCAAAGACTTGGCCTTGTGTTCAGACTTCACTTACCAGCCATCTCTCAGTTGGAATCTCCATGGAACAGCTAGAGAAAGCTCTGTTTCTGTAACCAAATCTCATAGGCACTTATAAGCACCGGGTGATAGGATATAGACCAGAAGTATGCTATGACCAAGTCATAGAGCTGTCTGACTTTCTCAGTGTAGATTATGATAAAATGAGAACATGTAAGGAAAGTGTATGTGTGTTTATGTGCATGTGTGTGTGCATGTGTATATGCACACATACGTGTGTGTGTGTGTGTGTGTGTGTGTGTGTGTGTGTGTGTGCATGTGCCAGTCTAGGGCTTGAACTCAGGGCTTAGGTGCTGTCCCTGAGCTTTTTATTTTTTGCTCAAGGCTAGCACTCCACCACTGTTTAAAGGTGCAGAAAGTATGTTGACTACTTAATCTCTTGTAAAATTCTAAGGAAACTAAAGAAATACTAATGAAAGATCTGAACTGAAACTCAATAATGAACTTCCTCAAGAAAAGAAGGAATGAGGAGCCAGGCCTGGTGGCTCACACCTGTAATCCCCGCTACTTAGGACAAAGAGATCAGGAGGATCACAGGTTGAGGCCGGTCAAGATGAAAAGTTAAAGAGATCCCATCTCAACCAACAAGCTGGTCATGGTAGTGCTGGCCTATGATCCTAGCTATGCAGGAGGCACAAGTAGAATGATTGCAGCCTCAGGAAGGCACTGAGTAAGAATACAAGACCATAATTGAAAAGTAACTAAAGCAGAAAGTGTTGGGGGCATGGTTCAAGTGATAGAGCACCGGCCTAGCAAGCACGGGTCCCTAAATTCAAACCCTAGTACTGCCAAAAAAAACTTAAAAGAATAAAAGAAAGAATGAGTAATGAGGAGTGTCACTGGTCAGGATTAAGTGTTTTGAATGCCAGATGTTAATAATCAGACTTTTACTAATAGGAAAGAACACAACACAGGAAATGTTGTATCAGTGGAATTGAAGACTCTTTTCATGCCACTTGCATATTTCAGGCCCGAGAAGCAGGAGAACGATGATTAATTTCATTGCAAGACTTCCTGAAATGCAAAGCTCAGGGCCACCACTCCTTTCTACCTCTTCAGCTTCTAGCTGTGCCTGAATTGGTATGAGCAGGAAGTCAGGCATTTTCCTAGGATCCAGGTGACATGTAAGGCCTGGCTTCCATTTCTACAAAGTGTCTAGCAGACAAATATTTGTTCAAGAAACATGGAGGTATATGGGAAGGGGATAACACACTGGACTATGTGTGCTCCAGACCTTTCAACATGAGCCCTCTCCTAGAGGGCTTTCCTACAGGGATTAAAACAACTATGGGGAGCCTCATGGGAATGTGGGTATGTTCCCACAAATCATCCTGCAGCTCCCAGCCGGAGAGCAGCTCATGGAGGAGGGGCCCCATTGCCAAGGCATTATATGGCACGTGTATGCCTACTGCATCCAGATGTAGTTACCTAGTGACTCTTAGTGGGTCTGCAAGACCCGGTTCACACCCATTGGCTCCCTTCCCAGTGTATTGGTGCTGATGCATGCTGTAGGAATGTAAGCAAGCACACATGAGCCTTCCCAGCTGGAAAAGCTCACCCATCACTACGAGAGTTGGCCTAAGTGGAAGTTGTGTGCATGAAAATTCATATGCCTGACTGTACCCAGAGCAGAACAAGAGATTGTTGGCATGGGCAGAGATCTGTACTTAGATTTATGCCATGGATGAACAAAGGGAAGTGGACGTCAGAGTGGAGGTCATATAGAGGAGCCAGGAAGCTGAAGGGGGAAGATAGAGAGGTGGTCAGGGAGGAAAGGGAAGGGAAAGAGAAAGTAGGGGTGGCGAGGGAGAGACAGAGTTTGGAAAGAAAGGATTAGTGCTTCGTTGGAAGGAAAGGAGGAAAGAAAAGTTGAGGAGAGATCTGATACAGCTTACGTAGAGGAAAAACTAAGTGTCAGTAATATTTCTAGATCCAGTAAGGAAGAAAAATCTGGGTTTTGGTTCCTGAGCATTTGGGTCTCTGAGGAGGGTGGCCTAACGTGATGCCCTGTTGGAGATGAGTCCTTCTGCTTCTGAACCCCTGGGGTCCTGTAGCTGCTTCTGACAGCCCATCTGCTGTCCCTGATGGCTGAAGGCATGGGCAGTAGAGCTCTGGAGTCTCAACGCCAGCCGCCCCCTGCTGTTTTCTACTTGATTCTGAGGAAGTTCATGAAGACACCCTCAGAATGGCCTCTGCTACTTACTCCCTTCTCACCCTGGGCCCATTCCCCCTGACAAGATTTCCGTTCTCTTGGCCACTCGCTGCCACTGAACTGTTAACTCAGACAGCTGCCGGGAGCAGGAGTATACACCCATGAGCTCATCAGCGTTGGGCGTACATGGCAGAGCCAACGCCAGATTGGGCTACATCCTCTTCCACTCTGTTCCCTTTGCTTTATTTCTCAGACTCTCCGGCTTGTGGCTTGGAAGGAAGTTCTGGCAAGAACCTATACATATGATATGAAAACAAGATTCTGTGTATGCTATATATAGTTTTGCACACAGGTGTTACATAAGAACTACATGTGCTAGGAGTCTGAAATGTAGTCAGAAAGTCCCAGATGCATAAATCTCTTTATTCATAGCCACGTGCATTTGTTTGTAAATGACCTGGTGGTCCCGGCTCTGGTCCAGAGAATTGCTTGAAACCATTCAAAATGAAGCACACTTGTCAACATGTTCTAAAAGCCAGTTCATAATAATAAAAAAAAAGTAGAAAAGAAAATGTCAAGTTGCTTCCAAATCAATCTAGAATTAAAAAAAATGTACCCAGTAGAAGTTATTTATGAGAGTTTCTACCCTTTTACATTCAAATACTGTTAATAATATCCTACTGCCTGTGGAGAAAACAATCTAGATTTCACTGATCATTCAAGATGGTCTAAGCGTGGGATTTTCCATTTCTACAGCTGTGTTTACAGTGGCTCCTACCACAGCCTGTGCTGTGGTTATGGCATTTTGACCATGGAAAGACTCAATTTCTAGGGTTAATATAATGATATAGACAACCAAAACTAAGAGAGATCATTAATGTATTTATTCAATTAGTATGGAATAATTAGGATTATCTGGCCTTGGTTCTAGTCTTGGATGATAGCAGGAAAGCAGGTAGAGTCCCTATGTGCTCTGAAACAATGCACCTGAGAAGAGGAGACAGATCTATGTGTCAGGTGGGTGAGTGCTAAGAAGACATGGCTGACAACATGTGACAGAGATTCCTGTTGATCTTTTTTCTGCAGGCCTCTGAGGCAAGAGTATGTATCAATAGTGAGGAAGCTTGTGTGACTGTGGGTCAGTGAGTGAGGGTGAGAATAATAGGCAGATTTGATTTTTTTTTTTGCTTATGTGGTGCTGAGGAATCGAACCCAGGGCCTCATGCATGCAAGGCAAGCGCTCTACCACTGAGCCAACTTCCCAGCCCCAAATAGGCAGATTTGAAAGGAAGTGAAGGCCAGATCATGTAGAACACTCTGCCGTGGGTGATTGTTGGGTCTTGCTCTCAGTGACTGTGAGAAACCACTTGAAGGCTTTGAATAATTGAGAGATGTGAATGACTTGTGTTTTATGTCATGACAACAGGTGCTGTATGCAGAACTGGCTGCTTTGAGGGATAAAGGGAAAGGCAGTGGTGGTTTAGACCAGGGGCCTGAGTGGTGGAGTTGGTGACAATGTTGGAGTCCATAGGTACTCAGCAGGCAGAGTCATTAAGATTTGCACATCTATCACCTATAGAATGGAAGAGCTGAGGCAGGGGTCCCACAGATTTCGGAGTGAGCAATCAGGAAATATCCAAGACAGTATAACGTCCTGAGATGGGGAGATGTTCAAGGGTAGAGTGAGGGTGGAAAATCGAGGGTTCTATTTGGGTGGGTTAAATGTAAGATTCTTGTTGTGTCACTGAGATAGTTAGTGGGCAATTGGATATATGTGCCTGAAATTTAAGGGAGCAATTAGGACTTATAGGTTGTTCAGATGCTATTAAACAGGAGAGAAGTCAAGGACCCAGCAAAGACTTGAGAGGGAGCAGCCAATGGGATGGGAAGAAAGCAGAGAGGGGACTTCCTCTGAGCCAAGGAAAGGAAATATCCCTAGGAGGAGGAGGGAGGGGGCAAGCATGCTAGATATTGCCGATATACTGTCAAATGGAGACTGGGAATTGACCGTTGAATTAGCCAGCATAGTGGTCAAATAATAACAGCTTTTTCCATTGAGCAATATAGTCAGAAGCCTGATTAGAATGGATGTTATGGATTAAACATTGCATGCTCCCTAAAACTCGAAGCCCACTGTGATACTTGGAGATGGTGCTTTTGTCCTCCCTGGCCCCCTCACCTGTGCAGAAGAAAGGCCAGATGAAGACACTGGGTGGTACCTATCTGTGAGCCAGGGGGAGGGATGTCACCAGAAGCCACAGACCCTGGCAGCGTGATCTGGGACTTCAGCTTCCAGAAATGTTTCTTTAGTTTCATCTTCCCAGTCTAGAGTACTTGGTATGGAAGAATAATATAGGGAGGAAAGTGGCAATAGTTAACACCAACAAGTGGTACTGGAAGAGTGATCAGGGAAGTTAGGAAAAGCCATTGACACAGAGAATTTGGGTTTAGAAAGGCTTCAGTAGGCCAAAATTATTGTGACCAGTTTTGAAGAAACTCACACATTGGGTCAAGTGAAAATGTTTAGAAGATGTGACTTCATAACGATTGATGAGATTAGTGACTCATGGTAACAGAACTCTACAATGGGGATATCCAAGAGCCAGACTCACATTGATTTTGCCACATATAAGAGGAAGAGCAGGTGGACCAATGTCAGATCTACCAGAACATTCTCCTGTGGAGAGTCATATGCCCATGGAGAATATGTTTCTATACTAAGCCCAGATTTGTAAAGGGAGAGATAAACCAGAGGATCATTGGAGACATTTTCAGAGTGAAAATCTGTTACAGAAAGGTGGTTAGCTTGGAGAAGGCCCAAGGACGAGAAGAAAACAGTCATTTGAAGAACTATCCTGTGGGACAGGGATCAGGTTCATGGACTGAAGACAGAAGTTCAAGGACAAGTATCTATTTCTGTGTTACAAGCTACCTCCCAAAAGGTAGTGAGCGGTTTAAAACAATTTATATTCTTTCTCACCATTTTGTGGCTTCTGTTCATTTTGTCTGGACTGATATACTTACACCCCAAGATGGGCTGGCAGGGCTCTGGGCTCCCTGAGTTCCTCAGATGCTGTGACCTTTCTTCTTTCACAAGAGAATTTGATGAGCATTTCCATGGCAATGGCTCTGACTCAAGATAAAGAGACCCAAGGCACAGGACTAGAATCCTCTGTGTCCTGTTTGACCAAAGCATATTTAGTGGCCAAGCCTAGGGTCAGGGTGGGGGTGTCACCATGAGGTGTTTGGATATCAGAGAAGTGACTTATTGGGGACTGTTGGTATGAAATATACTGCTAGCAGATTGCGACTTAAGATGAGAGAACTATATAACTATATTCTATATAAATATAACTTTATAACTGGAGCCAGGCAATCAGCTGCCTTGTGAAAATAGTTGGCTCCCAGGTGGTAGAGATATTCTAATGAGCTCATGTCTTTATTCTTCCATTTATTAAAACATTAAATGCCTGAACTGTGCAAGCCATTCGGTTAGGTACTATGGGGAACAAAAGATGGGAGAAGGCCTATGACTATTATAGAAGTAATTCAAAAAGTTTGAGAAAGAAGAATACAGTGTGGTAGAAATGGTGGGAAAAAAAGAATATCTAGCTGGAGTCATTGTGAGGAGGATAAAAGGGACCCTGGGAACCCTTTTAAAACAAATGTTAGCTTTGTAGCCTAGGGAAGAGAAATAAACTAGTATTTACTGAGTTTTACACTATGCCAGGCACAGGACTAGGAACTATGTGAAGGTTTTATCTTCCTCATAAGTGGCAAAGGCTTCATTCCCAGTTATAAATGGTGACATTGTATTTCAGAGTGTGCCCACAAGAACTGTTTAGCCTGCAGCCTAAATCTTGCTTTGGCCGGCCCAAAATCTGTATTCTTTGCAGGAATCTAGGCTGCTTCCATGAAATAATCATGTAGGCTATAATCCAAAACATTTGATGAACTTCACATACAAAAGCCGATTGAAGTTGATGAAAGTGAGAAAAATATGATCTTTATTTTATGGATGAAGAATCTGAGATCAGAGATGTTGAGCCAGGCAGAGAGAGGGCTTTTGCTCTCTTCTCTTGGCCTGGAATGCTGTTTCCTATGAGGTCATATGGCTGGAATGTGGGTGACTCCAAAAGGTCTTTCCTGTTAACCAAGTGAAAAGTGGCCCCCAAAGGCCAGGAGAGCACTTAGCAGGTCCAAGGCTCTTGGTTTGATTCCCAGTGCTACAGTAAAGCTAAGTCTTTGGCTCTTGAGTGATCCTCATTGACCTCTTTGTGGCTGTAGTTGCCACTGTTCGGATGGCCTGGTCTTTTGGGGCAGGAATGGTGTCTACTCCCTTGTAATTGCTGAATCTCATTTTCCCCCTACTAGAAGGTCAACTCCATCAGTATGAGATTGCTTTGTGCATTTTTCAGTCCTCAGCCTGATTCTATCTAATCTCACAAGTCATATACATATATTATGGGTTATCTAATCATTTTTTACACACAATGTTACTATTTTTGGTAATTTAATAGCCCATCTTACATTTTGTCATTTTCTTCAAGTACCATTTTGATTTTTTAAAAAATTATCTTTAAGTAATTGTACAAAGGAGGTGCCATATAACAAAGCATTTTATGACTATAATACATCATGATCAGTGTCACCTCTTCATTTTTATCCCCCTTTGGCCCATCCCTTTTCTTAAGTTTCTTAGTTTTATGGTATATACTATGAATTCTTCATTCTTTCTCCCTTCTTCCTTTCTCCCCTCTCATTTTCCCAACTCATTTTTCCACATGGATGTACCCATTTCCGGGTGTCATTTTGGTGGACTTTGCCCTAGTCTTTGTAAAAGATTATACTATTTGAGCTCTATGTAGAGTCTATTATACTTCAGTTAATTCATTTGTAACCACTTGCATGAGTATGTTTATATATATTATATAAATATATGTTTACTTATAGATTCATAGGCACATTCAGGCTACCACAAATGAGGGAAACCATGCAACCTTTTTTCTTCTGGGTTTGCTCACTTCACTTAATATAATTTTTTTCCAGGTCTTTCCCTTTCCTTACAAATGTTATAATATCATTCTTTCCAATAGATGAGTAAATTCCATTGGGTATATATACCACATCTTCTTGATCCATGTGAGGCAACTGGGATGATTCCATATTTTGGCTGAATAGTGTTCCAATGAATATGGTTGTGCTGATGGCTTTCCTGTAACTTTGTAATCTATTGGATAAGTACTCATATATCTTTTAGTTCTGATATGATGAATATTCCTTTTGTATGGACTTTTGATCTTATACGTCTCAGTTACCCTTGATTATAGTTTCCATAAATATTTTTAATACACTAAAGAACCGACAGTGAATCTCTTTCAGCAATTTGAAGACACCATTCTGACCTTTTTTTTTTTTTGATGGTTGTGGGGCCTGAACTCTGGGCCTGGGCGCTGTCCCTCAGCACTTCAACTCAAGGCTAGTGCTCTATCACTTGAGCTATAGTACCACTTCCAGCCTTTTTTGCTTATGTGGTGCTAAGGAATTGAACCCAGATCCTCATGTATGCAAGGCAAGCGCTCTACCACTGAGCCACCTTCCCAGCCCACCATTCTGACTTTCTTTGTTGCTGTGGAGGGCAGCTGTCAGTCTAGTCACTGTAATTTCTCTTCCTTGGGTAGTGCTTTGGTTGTTAAACTCTCGATATTTCTAAAATTTTTGGGACTTTAGCTTTTTAAAACCTCATTATATTGTACCTTGCTTAGAATTGGTTTAGATGCTCTGAAATCAAGTAGTGTCATCTGGAAAATTCTAAATAATTTTCTTTTCAAATATTTTATCTTTCATTTATTCTTTATTTGTAGTCTCTGAAGCTCCACACTTATATTTATGTTGTATCTTATTCTTTCTCTCTTGTCTTCAAACCTTATTTATTTATTTTTTTGGTCAGTTGCGGGGCTTGAACTCTGGGCCTGGGTACTGTCCCTGAGCTCTTCAGCCCAAGGTAAGCACTCTATCACTTGAGCCACAGCACCACTTCCAGTTTTGTGGTGGTTAATTGGAGATAAGAGCCTCGTGGACTTTCCTGCCAAGTCTGGCTTTGAACCTTGATCTTAAAATCTCAACTGCCTGAGCAGCTAGGATTACAGGAGTGAGCCACCAGTGTCTGGCCAAACTTTTTTTTTTTAATATACCTTTCTCCTTTTTCTTCCTGGTGCATCATGGGTAATTTTTGGTTATTTCCTCCAGTTTGCTAAATAGACATTTGCTGTGTCTAACTTGGGGTTTGGCCCATCTAGTACATGCTCAGTTTAATTACTATGCTTTAATTCCAAAAAGTTATATTTGGTTCTTTAAAATAGATTTGTTCAATATTGATAATCTCTTGCTTCTTTACAATACTATAAATCCTCTTTTATGCCTTGAGTTATATTAAGTGTATTCTTTTAAAAACCTTGTGTGATGATTCCACACCTATGGGCACCATGGGTCTGGTTCTGTGGCCCCTCCCTCACACCGGCTGGCATTCCTACATGGGCAGTGATTTTTGTGAAAAGCACAGCAAGCATCCTGTATCAAGAATATATTTCTTGAGAGAGAATTTGCATTGGTTTCACCAGTTACTTAGAAAACTATCAACTGGAGCCACTTTAAATTTGGAGGACTTTTTTTTTTTTTCCATGTAGTTACTTTTTCCTTCTGGTCCTATTTGGTGGGAATTCCAGTCTTGTGTTCCTGAATTTATATTAGGGAAGATTTTCTCCATGTTATTATTCTACTCTAAGAACCAAGGGTGAAACACACAAATTCTATCCATGGGACCACTGAAGTGTCACTCTATAGGATTCTAGCTAATAGGAATCCCATTCTATGAAAGTCCTAGGTGGTTTGGTTTTGTTCTGTTTTTCTTCTAGTCTCTTATCTGAAGGGTTCTGGGTCACTTGGAAATCTGTGTATTTCCTCAGAGAAAATGTTTCATAGCTTATTTATCCCCCATTGAATTCGACTTCCCTTTATTTATTTCCTCTGTCTATATTCCTTTGCTCCTGATAGCTCAGCCATGATCTAAAAATATGTGTGATGTTTTCTCTAGCAATTCTAGATGTTTTATGTTGGAGGATGGCCTCACTTATGCCAACAAATTCCCGGAAGCACAGTGCTTGCTCTTTCCCATCTAGCGCTCCTGTAATTCTCAGCTTGATGGACACTTGTCATAGGTTTAGAAAACATTATTTCTGTTTTGAGCAATGCTGCCCAGATCCCACTGGCCCTGATGTTAAACTTTTCCCTTTTCCTCTAGACCCTTTAACCATAAAGAAAAACAAGGGTATGTACTATATAACAAAAGACCAATATGGCTGGAATGAAATACAAAATGGAAAAGAGAGAGGAGAGTAAATTGGAAATAATGATTGGCTTTAGTTCATAAAAGACTACTGTGGGAACTAGTTTTTATCCTAAGTCATCAGGAAGATGTGTGAGGCTGTTAAACAGGGGAGGAATGGGAACTAACTTAATTTTTTAAAATATGGGGACAGATTGTGAAGAACAGAAGTAGAGACCTGTTGAGAGGTCATTGTAGTATTTCATACAAGTTATAGGCAGTAAAAATGTGAAGGAGTGGATTATCTGTTGTCATGTCATTAATTAGTCTTAAATGTAGTAACTTAACAACCACTTGCATTATACATTTTTTCTTGGTTAGAAATCTAGAAAACTGTTTTTTTTTCTGGACCAGAATGTTTCATGAGGTTATATTCTATCTATTGGCCAAGTTGGGCTGGAGAATTTCCTTCTGGACTCATTCATGTGGCTATTGAAAGACTCCATTACCCACAGCTGGTGGCATGGAGCCTATGTTCCCCGCTACAGGAGTATCTCTGGGGGCTGGTCATAACTTGGCTACAGATTTCTTGTGTCTGGATGAAGGGAAAATGTGTGTGACTTGTGCATGAGGAGAAAAAAGAGGAGAAGAAGGAGATGATAGCACTCAAGACTGAAGTTATAACCATTTTATTACTAATCTCTGAAGTGACATACCATCAATTCTACCACCTGACCAGGGCTGGTACAATGTGGGAGGAGATTTTACCAGGATATGCACACCCAGAATCAGGGACGCTTGGGAGTCCTTTTGGATACTGTCTACTACAGTAGGTTTGGCATCTATGTTGGTTGTATAATCAATTGATGAACTTTGCTACCGAAATCGGATGTGCTACAACGAGAATAAGGGAAGAGTCAAAGGAAAGTTTCTAGGACTTTGGTTTGAGCTCCATTAAATCACTGAAGAGAAATTCTCATGGTCAACTTTTGAAGTTTGCAAAGCTTGTGAGATCTTACATGAATTTGCCTCCTCAGCAGTCTGAATGAATGCTCTGGAGTTGCGGAGATTAAATTTGGAAGTCACAACCTGTGGAGATAGGATCGAGAGCCTGAAAGCGAGGTCAATCTCTCAGTTGTGTTTTTCCAACCTTAGATGCCCAGCAGAACCACATGAGATGTTAATAAACGTTCAGACAGTAGGCCATTCTCCAAATCAGGGGTTGGTGGGGGGAGGGAAAGTTACCTGGCCACTGGGATTTTGAAAGCTCTTCAATTTCAATCCAAAGCCAAGTTGAGAACCACTGTCAAGGGTTGACAACAATGAAGACACCAATGAGAAGAGACGAGAGCCCTCCAAGTATTAGGGTCCAGGACAGCAGATGGTTCCAGAAAGGTGGAGTGATGGCATGAGGCAGTTTCTTTTGCAGGATGGGAGAATCGGTGGATCGTGTGGCTTGTGTGTGACTGGACTGTACGCCAGCAGGAAAGAGCAGTGTGAGGTTATCATTGTGACCACAGAGAGCAGAGTCACTTTGGAATTTCAAAATTAAAATAAAAGTATGATTCTCTGTCATAAAAGCAACCAGATTTAATTAGACCCAAAGTATTTACCAAGTATTCCTATGGTCATTTTAATTAGGCATAAAAGTTAACCAACTTTGAATCTGACACTCTTTAAGGCTGGATGATTCTGTGCAGAGATGTAGCTGGAGTCTAGCTGGATCCAAGCTGCTAAAGTCAGGCTGCAAGAAGGAAAAGAGGAAATGCCCTGCCTAGTCTGACATTGAGTTAGTAATCAAATGCACATCTTTGCATATGAGAAGATCTTGAGCAATCTGGTGTTGAGTAGGTATTTGGAGATACTTTTCTATATGTGAGGGTTTGTGCATAGAGAACCACATTGTCTGACATTGAGGGCTCCATGTCGTACCCTCCTCTCCCCAACCTTTGTAGGCTGATGTACCTAGTAAGCCAAGAGATCAATGGCTTACAGCTATGCTACTAGTTCTGCCTCCTCAGACTTTGAAATTCAGAGCCCATTTTTTCATTGTCCTTGAATCTTGACCAGCAAATCAAACAGGTCAATTTCATAAATATTGAAGGATCTAGATTATTCCCTCACCCCAAGCCTGTACTTTCTTGGCTACTTTGTTTAACAGCTATTAGTTGGTCTATATTGTTGTTTCTGACTATTTTGATCATTCAAGGAATCCTCAAATATTTTGTACCTGGGGTACAAAAATCAGGGGTTAAGATTTAGCTTTGCCATTGTGGGCTAGCAGCCCACAGAAGACTAGGCCAAGCTTCTTATTCTTGTTAAGTCTAAGATTCCCTCTGTGAAATGCAGATCCTGCCTTACCTCTTATAGTGGTTCTCAGTTTGACTGCATAATGGGATTGAAGAGATTTCAAAATCCCAATGGCTAGGTCTCTTAAAGGCCACAGCTGCTCTGTGTGTGCATACATTCCTGGGTGACTGAGCTAGTGGGTTTTTTTTAATAACCCTAGGGCTATTTTCTGATTGATTAGCCCCATTCTAACTGGGTGTTTTGGAAGGTAACTCATTATTGGTCTAGTCCAACAGCATTCTGATTGGTGCTAATTCCTTATCAGGTCTCTTCTGAAAATCCTCTCCCTAGGATCATGGGAAGGTTATTGAATCTAGAAGCCACTAGAGAAGGGCAGAGGCAAATTCTCTCAAGTAATGTCTCTTTTGCCATCTGGGTTCAGCTTATTAGGCCAAGATGCTGTCCTGGGTCCTAACTAATCTATCTTTTCATCAGAAGGATATGTTACGATCTTTAAGTGAAGTCCCAGCTCCTGTGTGCTTATCCATACATGTCTTCAATTGGTCACGAGAGGTCATTCTGTGTCCCCATTACACTATGAGCTTTGGGAGTGTAGGCATTGGAAAAGCTTCTTCTAGTTTTTTCCATTCATTAGTGTGGACCACCAGTTCCTTTTTACATCTCATGTGCATTTCTCCTGGATCTGCACAAATCAGCACCGCCCAGAAAGCAGTCTAGATGGGATATTTGCAGATACTGACCTATAAATACAGCCAGGTCATTCTCTTGTTAAAAAGAATCCTTAGCTCTTAGAGGTTCATCGATCCTAGGGAGCCAATCAGTGAGTGAAGGAATGTTAGCATTCAGTTTTGCTTTGCACTATGTCTCCATCAGCACACGCTGCTGAGATTCTAGCATTCCCTTCTTTCCTTCCTTCTCTTTCAAGTTGTTCCAAGCCCAGTGACATTCGAAAAGATGAGTCACTGTCTAAATGTGGAACCTGTCATTCTGCTTGCACCACTGTACCAGCTTGGGTGCCATCCCCATCGGAGATGAAGAACATGGCTCTGACCCCACACGGGTGGGGTCCTGAGGACGAGCCCCCTCTGAGCTTGAACATCACTAAATCATGTTCTGATATTTTTGGAACCCCCACAGGGACCAGAGGACTTGAGCTGATGCTTTGGGGATTTAGCAAATGAATATACCTCAGAGACTGTTGCAGCAGAGTACACACAACATGATTCTTAGAGGCAGAAGACCGTTTGGAGTCTTGCTAGACAACAGTAGGACATCAGACACATTATCTTCTGGACCTCAGAGAGGAAGCAAGTTAAATCACATCATCTTAATTTCCTTGAAGTTCCAAGGTCTAGATGAAAGCAGTGGGATCATACTGACCCCATCAGCAAGGACTTTATAATTTTTTTCTTGGTCTTCTAATGGCTCTGCTGATCTGGCGAGGTAGAGGTGAATGGAACTATTCTAGAGAATGGAACTAACTTTCTGTACGCTTAATAGATATGCAGGTAATAAGTAGTCCGAGGAGATCAGAGGTAGGGATGGGGAAGGAGTGAGGAGACAAGTAGAAAAGAAGACCTCTTCCTAAACTACCAGTTTCCTAGTCTAACTGTAGAGACAAGTTATGAGAATCTCTGTTGGGACAAGGTAGTGCTGGAGACTCCCAGAAGTGTTTATGGACTTCCTCTCCCTGGTCCCATTGGGAGTCCCTTTCTGTGCCTACATATCTCTAAACAAAATGCAAATTACCAGGAGAGAGAGAAAGAAAGAGAGAGATCATGAAAGCAGATCTGAGGTCATAGCTTCCCCTCAAGTGTTTAGATTCATTTCAAGCATGATAAATGCTCTATTAATCTTTGATAAGTGACAAATTATAAATATAAGTAATATACAAATTATATATGCATATATGTGTATATATATATATATATGTATAAGGCAATAGTCCAGAAAGTACCACATGGAAGATGAATCTATAAGAGACGATTGGGCTACACTTAAAGAAACTTGAATGTCAGGATGAGTAGGGTTTGGTGAGGGGAGGGCCATAGGCTATTTTATAGACCATGGCAGGGATAGACTGAGGGCAGGGATCTGTAGCACTGTAGCTATTCTGGGGGTAGGAGCCAGGTCCTAGGTGACAGCAGGATTGCTGGGAAGACATGGCGTATTACCTATTTCCCCTAGGTAGGGATGTGTGAACTCTCTCACTGGATAGGAGCTTCTGCTTCCTGGTAGCTTGGTCATTTCAAATCTTGTTGCTGTCTGATTTCTGTATCAACTACAAACTGTCCCTGGTGGTGAAAGTGGGAAATTAGCTTTCCTACTAATTAAATGCAAATCAAGATGATAATAGGCTGTGATTTCTTTGTCTTTTAAATTAGCAAACTTTTTATATGACAGATAGAAACAGAGTGTTCTCTGTGGTGAGGATGGGAAGAGGCATTGTCCCACCCATAGATTGATGTCTTGTATAAAAATGAGTTATAAACATCAGAAGGGAAATTGGGCCATGCCTGTCAAATGCTTAGACTTTGGATGAATGTCTGGATTTGGACGGAGGTTGGGTGTCATACTGGGAGGTGAGCAGAAACACAATTCTGGGAAGAAAAGGGGGCAGCGTGGGTTCCTGGAGTAGAAGTTCCAAATGCCGATCCATGGACAGCTGCCGCCACACAGCTGGCGAAATTTTCATCCTTCTCAGCAAAAACACTATTGTCAGGTTAAAAACTCCTTTGAGGGCATTCATAGCTCTAAAATGAAGCTCTTGCTTTTCTTGTAGATAGGTTGATATGCGTCCCCCAACTTCCCTTCCCCCCTCCTTCCCTCCTAACTCTTTTAAAAATGAAATAATAATAGTAGATGATGTGTCAGGCACTGGTGGCTTACACCCATGATCCTAGCTACTCAGGTGGCTGAGACCTTAAGATCACTGTTCAAAGCCAGCCTAAGCAAGAAACTCTATGAAACTCTTATGTTCAATTAACAATCAAAAAAGCTGGAAGTAGAGCTATGTTCAAGTGGTAGAATACTTGCATTGAGCACAAAAACTGAGGTCAGTCCCCAGGCACTGAGTGTAAGTCACAGGATTAGCACACCTACACAATGAATGTTTTCCCGAAATGTCCAAAATTAACCAAATAAGGAACTGATAACGTTGATCTTTAATTATTTTTTTAAAAGTGGCACTAGGGTTTGAACCTCATTTTGCTAGGAGGAGCTCTAACTACTGAGCACCACTTCCAGCTCTGTCTTCTGCGGATTAATTTTTAGATAGGATGTTGCTTCCTGTGCAGGTGTGCAGCTGGGTGTGATTCACCTATGTTAGGCTTCCCGGTAAGGAGGATCACAGACGCATACTACCATGTCCTGTTCTTCATTGAGAAGGTGCCTTACTTTTCTGCCTGATTTAGTCTTGAACCAGCAACTTGATTTTTAAATTTTGTAAGTTTATGAATTCCCAAAGTCTAGGGAATATGGTATTTAACTAGACAATAAATAGACAATAAAATTTTTCTCTTTTCTCTTTCTCCAACCCCAAATCCAGGCAAATGAAAGAAAGAAAGAAGGAAAGAAGGGAGAAAGACAGAGAGAGAGAGAGAGACAAAGAAACAATGGAAAGAGAAAGAAAGAACAGAAAAGAAATTATGAAGGTTAAAAAGGACTAGGGGGTGCTCCAGTCTTTTACTCAAGAATAAAGGATTTCTGAAATACACTAGGTCCATTCATAGAAATACAGCTGGGTACTGGTGGCTACTTTGGAGTCTTCGATTGTGAGGACTCCTGCTCCTAGCCAGTCCAGGCAAAAATATTCAAGAGATCTCTTTTCAACCAATAGCTGAGCATGATGAAACAGGCCAGGCTTCCTAGCTAATATGAAAACGATTGTGGTTCCAGGCCAACCCATGGAGCAAGGTAGAGATAGAACCTATCTCAATGGAAGATGAAGGCAAGGAAGGCTTGCTATCCCAGCTACGTCAGCGAGAGAGAAGTAGGAGAATTGGTGTCCAGGAGTATGCTGAGACAGGAAGTGAGACTCTATCTCAAAAATAACTGGCACAAAAAAGTGCTGGAGCTTGGGTCTGGTCCTGACTTCAAATTCTAGGAGGGAGGAAAGGAAGGAGGGAGGGAGGGAGGGAGGGAGGAAGAAAGACAGGAAAGCAAAGAAAACATAGTAAAAGTATGAAAATAGGCTCAGCTTTCTTACTAATTATACACAAATCAAGATATAAAAGGATTCTCTTTCTTTTGTCTTCTATCTTAGCAAATTTGTTGTACTGCTAATAAAAATGCAGTGTTGTGTATAGTGAGGATCTGATTGTAGATTGATGTTTTGTGTGTAATGTAGTTACAAACATTGGAAAGGAAATTGGGCAATATCTGTTCCATATACATATATAGTACATTTTCTTAACCGGTAGTTTTAGTTTCTTAATTGACCTCCAATTAATGAACTCCTTAAGGATACCCAGTTGGCGTGTGTACTTTCCTTGTTTAGTTCTAAGCCTGAGTATGTTTGTTGTACTTGCTGATCTTGTAGTTTAATTATAATGATGTACCTCTTTGAAAAATAAGTAGAAAAAATAAGGTTTTCTTTTGAACTATGAATACTTTGTCAAATACACTTTTGGAGGGAACAAAATAAACCCTTGATGTTCACAAAATCTGGAGCTGCTTAATAAATACCGATTCATCCATGAGATGAAGTATTATGCTGCTAATAAAATTATGTTGTCAAAAGAAAACTTACTAAGTGGTAACAATAAGGGCATATAATTATATTTCAGTGGGATTCTAACGTCAATATAAAGACTTGTTAACAATGTCCCTACATGATGGTAATATAGGTAATTTTGATTTTGTTCTTGACATTTACTTAAAAAAATTCTGCATAACAACTTGCATTACTTTTGTCATCATAAAATACATTTTAAAACTTACTTTCTGAATACACATTAAGAATAATAATACATTGTGGCTACATAGCTGATAAACTTGCAAATGGCATAGAAGAGTTCCGTGAACTGGGCTACAATAGAACCCTGGCTTATTCCCACAATCAAGTCAGTGGACTGTCACTACATGATAGGTTAATAGAAGATGGGAAATGCACCTAGGCATGATGAGCGATTACAATTATGAGCAAAGGGAGCCACAACACCATTGTGACATTGGTACTTTTAGTTCAAAAGCATGCAGATGGGCACTTTATATTTCAAACTGTCTTGGTCAAAGACTCTTATGTTTACAAGTATGATATATACTTAACAATTTTAAAGAATTATATAATGAACGCTACCTATCTGAGAAGCAAAATACTGTAAGCATTTTTTATTTTAGTGCTACTGGGGTTTAAACTTAGGAACCCATGTTCGCTAGGCTGGTACTCTACTACTTGAAGTATACCTGCAGCCTTACTTTTTCTTTAATTTGAAAGATGGAGAATAGGAAACTTTTCTGTTCTGTGCTTGTCTTGAACCATGATCTGCAGATCTCAGCAGATATACACACATGTACGTATACATACATACATGTTTATTTACACATATGTATATGCACACACTAAAATTTTTTTTAAAAAACCAAAAGGACTAGTAGTCCTATGACTTCATAAAAATTAAAACTTTTACATGTAAAATAGATCTATAAATTAAAAGGTAAATAAATAAAAGATAGGATGCAACTTTATAGCCAGTTAAGGGAAAATAACATATCACTATGAACTTCTATATCTTTGGTTCTGGATATTTGGAGGTTAACATTTTAAATAATCCTCCCATTGATACTGGAGCTGGGTGGCTAGTTTGGTGGATATCTGTGAGATGAAGATTCTTATGAAGATCAATTTCTTAAAAATTTCCCAATGTCACCCTCTGATAGAGCATCTCAGAGGCACCTCTTACAGTTAGAGGGTGGGGAAAGGATTGTGGCTATTGTAAGAACTGCAGGTTTTTCATTCTGGTAAATGGGAATGTGCTAGAGTGTTGTTATAGCTGCAGACTATTATCTGGAAGGATGAGGAACAGCATGCTTCACACTGGGTTATTTTAACGATATATGATTATTATGGGTCAAGGCCTGGGGCTTGGATATATTTTTGTTAAGGTGAAAATTTCTTTGTAATGGGATTGGTTGTAATGGGATTTGATCTCCATTCATCTCACTTATTCATTCTCCCTCTGGCGGCTTTGATATAGCCCTAGTTCCTTTTGTAGCAGGCAGCCAGCTGTATCTAAGGACCTAAACATGACTCTAATTTGTGACCACCAGCTCTCCAATGGGACTCTCCTCATAAGATCTAGATCTCGCTGATTTACGTAACTCTCATCCATCACTGATAGCCTTACTCAATCTGTGAGCTACTTACAATATCTTTCTTAGAACTCTCTCAGCCTGTTGAGACACAACTTGGTTTGTCACACAACATGGATGATGAGCGCTTGTGTTCTGAGTGTTTGCTCCTGTCTGGCATGAGCTGGGTAGAGTGTCACAGATAGATGCCAACAAGCTTCACACACAGGGTTTTGGTGTGCATCATCGCCAGCCACTTTGCAACAACCTTTGGAGGTTAGTAAATCTGGCCAGACAGGAGAAACGTGGGCTTGATGTAACTCACTACTCACCATTGCATTGAAGCTTATACAATTGGTTTTCCTGCATGATCTATATGCAAACAAACATTTGCCTTTCTCCTGAGTAATTTAACTATACGAAATTTCAGCCCTATTTGTCTAGTTCTTTTCTTCCTTACTTTGCTGTGGTTAGGTTTATTCTTCAAGAAGGTTCACCATGGGAAGTTACTTTTGGCATTTCACTTGGAGGTGTTAGAGACTCTTCAAACTAGATTATTGCTTCTGGCAAGGTACCTGAGATTCAATCATTCCAAGAAAGTGTGAGTATCATGATTGGAGACTTTATATTAAGACAATGATGTACATTCATGAAAATTATCTTAGCCAGGACTCACAGGAAGTATAGGATATACATTTATTCAAACAAATAGAAATACTAAATCAAATTGATTATTTGAAAGGTGCCTCTATATCTATTTTAAATTTGGTCTTAATGCTCCTTTGTACATCATGAGCCATACCTTAATTTGATATATAAATAGATTGTTTCCTACTCCTGTAACAAGTAGCCAAATCGCAACCGATCACAACAGCCAAGTTTTAGTGAATCAGGGGCAGCCAACTATTCAAAACAAGTTCAAGTGGTAGAGCATGAGCCTTGAGCTGAATTGTTCAGGGACAGCTCCCAGGCCTAGAGCTCAAGCCCCACGACTGACAAAAAAAAAAAAAAAAGAAAGAAAGATCTTTCATGGGATTTATAAGATTATGTCTTTGTTGCCTTGTATGTCCCTCCCCCCTGGTATAACCCCTGCTTTCACTATATATGATATTGGTATATGTGGAGGGGAAGGGAAAAAACAAATTGTTAAAACAGGGATACAGAAGGACCCATTGCAACAATGAGATGTACAAGTCGTTATGTCGAAAAATGAACTTTACAACTTTGGTGTGGGGTGGGGGGAGGATGGGAAGAGAAGGAGGAGGCTACAATGCTTGATAAGAAATGTACTCATTATCTTGCCCATGTAATTGTAACCCCTCTGTACAGTATATTCACAATAAAACACACATACACACACACACACACACACATACACACACACACACACACACACACACACACAAGTTCAAATTAGGCAAACTCCAAGATTTAACCACTCAAGGTATCTCTCCTGCTTTCTGCATGTCCCTTCCTTCTCTCTGGCTATAGTTGCAACCTGCCCTTGTGGTGAGAATGGAGGATCATGGACCATTTGTTTTTGGTCATGATGTACTTTTTACCATATCACCACAAGTCCCTAGTGAATCCTTGATGGAGATGTGAAGCTTTCTATTAAGGAGACAGACATCCAGCCAACCATCTTTCCTTCCTCAGAACATGGGCAATTCTGGCCCAGTAAGCATGGTTTGTCCCGTGTAGCACAGAGACAGAAGTCATCCTTTGCTGAATGGTCTTGTGCTGGATTCCCATCATAACAGCCCCTCCCAGGGTTTCTGTGCTTCCTCCTCCTCCTCGGTCATTTTCAGCATCTAAGGAAGTTTGATGGCACCCAGAGAAACTCCAGGGAAATCTATCTCCAAGAAGTAAATATGGCTAGGGAATTGGAACATTTAAGACACATCTTGCTTTGCATGAACTTAGGGTGCTTGCGATAATCAGTGTATTGCAGTCTTCTTTTTATTTTTGTGTGAGTTTAGTGATGAAGTGGCTACTAGATACTGATACCATCTCCTAGGAGTTGCTCTCAGGAGAATTCAGTGCTGGTTGGGTTGAGAAAGGTCCTTTCCTGGAAAGGTCGGTTTTACCTGTGTCCTCATTGGTTCCCTCACTCAGGGTATGGATGTGCTTCTCTTACTCAATTACTCAGTTCTGGCCAATGTGGGTGAGGCTGAGGAACATCTGTCACCTAGAAAGGCCCTCTAGGTGTCAATCTGGGTTCTAGTCTCAGCTTCCCACTTTCCTTTTGAGCTGTTGGATCCATTTTATACCTCTTGTCTTTGGTTCTCTCAACTAGAAAGAGAGGATACCAACTTGTGGCATAGAGAAATGACTGATCACCCCTCCTGTTCATGGCATGGAGGTGGGCTGTGATATAGTTGTGCAGCTGTGGCGATCTTTCCCAGTCCCATGCATCTATGTGGGAAAGCATGTGTAGTATGTTCTGATGGGCAGTGAGCCAAGGAAGAGTGTCACCTCGAGATCATGGCTGAGCAAGGCAGAGCCCCTTCTGCACTCCCTTTCCCCTTTGGTTGGTTGACAGTAGGGGACTGAGCCCCTGGAACAGCATGTCCAATATTTTCTGTGACAATGGCAGTGTCTATAACTGCTCTATCCAATATGATAGGTAGTGTCCGCTATGGCAAAATATCTAAGCAAAACAGCTTCAGGAGGAAAGATTTTATCCTGCTCATGGTTTCAAAGGTTTCAGTTCATCATAAGCATGGCAGATCAGGGCAGCTCACTTTATGGGAGCCAGGGAAACAGAGAGAACAGTCACAGGGAAAGAGTTTCCTTTCTCCCAGCGTAGAGGATTGTGCTACCCACATTCAGGGTGGATCTTCCTCCCTCCAAAAGCCTTTCTGGAACTCCTTTACAGGCATATCCAGAGGCGGCTTTACTAATCTTTTAATACTTCCTCAATCCAATCCAGCTCACAAATCAGATTAATCATCACAGGAAGCCACTATATACATAGCAGGCCCTATATGTTAGTGCAATTTAGAAGTTGAATTTTGTGTTCTATTTAATTAAGTTACATGTGAACTTAAAGAGCTCCGCATAGTTTGTATCAACCACACTGACCCAGATGCCACTAGAGAACTATGAAGTTCTAGGGTGCAAGAGTCTGAACTCCATGAGGAAGACTATTCACCTTTTGTTTGGAAACCTCCCAGTAAACTTAACTTTATAAAACAAGACAATAATAGCATGTGTATTTTTTTTTTTTTGCAGCACAACTAAATCCTTGTATCATTGTGCTGCTGGGAAGAAAGGGCATCTACTGTCCCTATCCACCAGCCTGGGACTACAGTATTGCATGAGTCAGAAATATAGTAACTTGTTAAACTACATGATTTTAGTATTCACTCTTCTGGGGGTCCTAGGTTTTCCTTAACTCACACCCTTTCCATGAGAATAAAGTAATCTACTGTTGATGGTACATAAAGCTTGTAATGTTGTGTGAATGTATGGGACCTGCTGGGGAGGGCTGGGTCTTCCAGCTTTCTGCTTGGGAGAGTGTTCAGAACATAGCATTTCTTGTGAGGCAAGAAGTAGAATGATTTTTTTAAAAATGTTTTTGTGCATTTGAATTTTGCTCCTTTTGTGCTAACAGAGGTCACGACATATACAATTTCACGACATATGCAAGTTTGAACATGCTCTAAATAACATGGCTATGCACCATGGTTCAAAATGCACAGACAGAACTTGAAAAGATGTAGGTGAATCTCATAAAGGAAGTGGAATGATTTTTGCACTATAAAAATTATTTACAATGATGCCCATTCCTCCTGCCATATATATCACCTAGCTTTGTGTATTTCCTTTCACAAGACTTTCCTGGCCCCTGCTTTGTCTTAGAGGGCTTCACTGTCTCAATGGCCTCTCTGTGACACTCTTGGGCTTGCTCCAAATAATGACCCTGGCCTGCCTTTCCTCACTACCATTTCTTATGACTCTTAGACCTGGGCATAGTAAGAACATTTTAGCCTGAACTCTAATGGTAGAGGAGGAGGGTGGCCAGGACAGTTGTTGATTCTACAGACTCGAGTGAGGGGTTACTACCCCATATCTGGGTTAACACCAGATATGTTCTGCCCAGGGAAGCCTCATTCTTTGTAAATTAGTTTGTGTGACTATACCAAACTATATGAGACTGCTTAGCTTTTAAGAAGAGAGGTTTCTGGTGCTCATAACTTAGGTGGCTGAAAGCCCAAGCAGCAGGTGTTAGTATTGGAGAAAGAGAGAGAGAGAGAGACAGAGAGACAGACAGACAGACAGACAGGCAGACAGACCTTTGCCCCCCATCTAAGCCACCATAGCAGATGGCATTGTGTGGGACCATATGTGAGAGGGAGAGATCACAAGCGAGAACATACCAAGGGGCTATGCTTGCTCTTTTATAACCACCCAGGAGGCCAGGAGACCTACATTAATCTCTTCCAAGAACCTAATTAATCCCTCCCAATGCCCTAATTCCCTTGCACTAAGCTCCACCTATTATAGGTTCCACCATCCCTCAATATCGCCATACTGGAACAAGTACACAGTGCAAGCCTCATCTAAACCATAGCAGTAACTTGGAGGAAGGGTCACTCTGTGGTCCCTTTGCAATATTGTTTTTATGTTGTATGTCTCTCTTTGATCTGCTCGGGATGGACAAAGGAAAAGAATGGGGGGAGGGGAATAGGTGCTTGTTTTAGACTCCTGCTCAATCTGGTACCCCTCTTTCAAGGTTATATGCAGTCACAGCTCTGAGTATAGGTGCTTGGCACATAAGAATGTCTTGATCTCAATAGGTGTTGTCATCTGTCCATTTCACTACACTGTGAGCAGTAGCTGTATGTTGTATCTTTTTCTATTCTATATTGCTTGACTCTGATTCCACATGGGTAGAATGGTGATAAGCTGCAACCTTATCAGTTCTGGAGATGTAAAGAATCCTAAAGATCAGTGTCCAGACCTTCTCCGAGGAGCAGTGAGGATGAGTGTGAAGAACCATCCCTTCTACCTGAGCTTTCTCAAGCCTGAGACGCTAAGCTCCTCATGCTGTGATGGATGAAGGCCTCCCTGAAGCAAGATCTTTTGGCAGCAGCCTGCCTAGAGTCTGATGAGCAGCCAACTTGGAATGAAGATAAAGCACCAGTGAGCTTTGATGGATGATGGGCACAGATTTTCTTGAAATTGGTCTCTCAAAACAATATACAAACTAATACACAAATCAATGCAAAGTGTTTAAACTGCCAGGAAAACTCAGACCATCTATCACACTTAAGGAGAAATGGGGGCCGTGAATTTGGTGATCGCCTGAGTCCCCAAGGTCCTGGGGAGAGAATGTTTGTCTGTGGGAATAGACTGCCTGACAGCACCTCCCTCTTGAGCAGAGACCATGACCGGAAGTAGGAAATGGGGATGACTTCCTGTTTGCATACAGGCTCCCTGGCCATATCTGAAGATCTGTACAGCCTTTCCCATGGCTGTTGTGAGTGTCTTGAGATGAGTAGTAGCTCCAGGCCTTGAGCTAGAGATGATGTAAGTGTGACTAAGCTCAGGTCAGGTGACCAACAGCTTGGCTGACCTGTGCTCAGCTGGTGCCGTGCAGTTCTCATAAACTGGTTGGTTTGTCTCCAAGATGTTTGCTCCTCAGCTCAATTCCTCTGCCCATCTAAGGGTGGTTCATCTTTCTATTTTCCCCCAATAATTACCTTATTAACCATGAACCATGTATTCTTCTCTTGAAATGAAGTGTGTAGCTTTATATCACTCTTATTTACTCTAGACATTTCTTAAAACTTGTATCCCTATTACACCTTTATGGTTTCCAAACCCTTTCATGATAGCATCTCTGTTTAGCATGAGGGGAACTTGGGGACCAGGTTAGATGCAGTGACTAGGACATCAGAAGGAAAGAAAAAGAAATTTGTAAAAAAAAAAATATATATATATATATATATATATAGAATTTACCCCTCCAGTGCTCAGGAGACAACCAGGACTCTACAACTCAATATTCAAATCTGTGTTGTCCCTGTCCCTCAAATAAAATGGTGTAATATTTGCATAGAACCTGGGAAATGTTTCTGAACACTTTATGTCATCTCTACATTACCTATAATACCTGGCACAAGGCTATGTAAATAGTTACTGTAATCTATTATTTAGTCCATGGTGACAAGAAAAGCAGTATGCGGAATTCACCCCTGATGCACGTTTCCCTCCAAATACTTTCCATTCTTGATTGGTGGAACTCTTGGATATGGAGGGCTGACTGCAATTCTCTCACATTTCTAAATTGTTGATCACAGAAGATAGACTCTGGCAAAGCCTCCACTCATCCTGACTTCCAAGGACTTCAGAGAAGGCAAGGACTTCAGAAATGCAAGCCTTCCATTCAGTTGTTAGACTTTCTCACCTTCTCTTGATAGCATCAATCACATGGCAGCATGGTATGCAGCCCTAGACACTGGTCCCTCTACCTTAGTAACCTAGGAGTTTGGACAGAATTTTTAAGGATTTTCACCTCCAAATATCAGAATAAAGAAAAAGAATTGGAGCTCCCAGTAAAGCAGTCCTAACTTCTTGTGGACAGGCAATCCGTCTCCTAGACTACCTCTTACCTACAGACTGGACCTGAACCAGTCTAGCCAGGTCTGCTTCTGACTTAATGGGTAAATTTAGGATGTGAAAGAGATAGTCTTCTGAAGGTATCCTAATGCTTCTAAGTCCTTACTTGGCAGTTTATCTTAAATACCCACTTCCATCATTTAGATTCATTGTCTTTGGTCTTTGGTCATGTCAGATGTCTCAAACTTGTGATGTCACTTCCTGAACCTTTAGCTGTTCTCTGTCTTCTTTGGATCATCCCTGAAATATAGAGGACAATTGGAGGCCCTCAGAGGAGTGCACAGGACCTGGAGTGGATGAACCACAATGCTTTGTTGAGAACAAGGGACATGGCTAATTGATTGTATTCAAAGCGATATATTTAGGATAATGTAGGGATGTATGGGGATCAGGAACACAAAAACAAAAAACTGACTCGAGGAGAGGACAGGAAGCAGGCCCCACAGACTCAGGAGTTTGCTCCTGCAGGGTAGGTAGGAGCCAGTAAAGGTCAGTGCATGGCAGTTTTCTACCTCAATGTGTGATCTGAGATCAGTTAACCACCACCACAGAATTTTTATAACATACCTGTGAGCTGCAGGGCCCACAGTAATGGGAAGCAAAGAGACAAACTGAGTTATGACCACACTGGGTGTATTACTCAGTCCTCCACCACACTCGCAGACCCTGGGGGTGGAGGTGTGTAATCTCTCAGCAGCTGTAGCTCAAAATTACTTCTGTTCTATTTCAGAGTCTTGGGTTTAAATGTGAAACATCGCAGTTAAATGCTCATCTAAGAAACAATAAGCATTTTTGAATAGGCTTCCTGAGCTGTGGGTAGTTTATAGGGCTAATTGCTTTGCAGTCCTCCTCCTCTTCCTCTTTCTTCTTTTTTTCTTAATTGAACATTTTGAAATGTCTCATTTTGAAAGGACTTTGTTTCTGAGGATATCAAGATGATACTACAAGAGCTTGAAGGGGCAAGAACTAAGAACTAACACCTCATTGATGGCTTTCCTAATGAGGCACTGATCAGTGAGCCCATACATGGTGCTTCTCAGACTCTTGGTCTGTGGAAACTACCCTCAGTGACCAGTGGCCATGTTTCTCTCTCTTGTTTACTGATTAAGGGACTGATTACTGATCCCCACGGAACCATCCAGTTTTCTTGTAAAGATTGAGACGGTGTCTAAGGTCCAGACTAGCTACGTAGTCAAAAAGTGCTCACTGTCTGCTTTTGTAAATAAAGTTTTATTGGGACACAATCACATGTCCATTCTTGCCTTTGTGGAATGAAGAGTAGAGTTAAATAGTTCTACCCAGAATTGTATGGCCTACATAATTATGGCCTTTAGAAAAAAGCTTTCTAGTCCTCGCCTTAAGGGCATCAAGCTCTGTGAATGGTCAGACCAGTCTATGTGAACCTTCAATTGGAGCCATATACACGTTCTATTACATAGACTGAAGAAAAAGCCAGTCTGAAGGGAAAAAAGAACATGAAACAGAGCACTGGGGATGACAGTTAGGACTGGTAGGCAAACAAATACCCACTTAACTCTGCTGGATTTCATTAGTCACTATCAGCTAGGTCAAACCTATTCTGTTTTGGGCAACCAGAGTCCCAGATCATAGTGTGGTGAAGTTTTATGCTGCCTGTGACTCCCAGAGCAGGGGATGAAGAGCACATCCAAGACCAGTCTAGAATTCAGCCTTCCCTCCTCTCTGTCTGGCCCTCATGGCTCTCCTGGCACTATGCAGGGAAGCAGGTGTGTGCAGAGGTGGCAGCTGAGCTGACACAGAGAAAAAGTTGGTGAGGAGCCCAGGATCAGAGCCCCAGGGCACAGCCTTTTGCTCTTGACTGACAGTCATGGCCTCTTCCCCGCAGGAGCTGAAGTGGCCTCCAACCCTTGTGTGCTCCAGCAGCTGCAGTCAAGGGGCATGGCAGGAGCTGCCAAGCCTGGCCTCTCAGCCCTTGAACCTTTGAGGTAGTTCTCTCAAGTCCACTTTGAGTTTCCTTTAGTAACTTTTTAATTAAACAGACTCAATCTAATCTTTAGTTTAACGTTATCACCAGCAACCTAATAAAGTCAAACATAATGGTTGGCACATAGCAGAATAGCATTTATAGTTTGAATTCATTGTAGAATTGCGACAGATTTTCAGTGAGAATTTCTGGTTCAAGATGGTGGATAGAGCCATGTGTTCTGAGATGCCTGTGGTGGCAGAGATTTGGGAGGGAAATGGGTACAATGTAAGGAAGCTCAACATCTTTCTGGCAGATGGAATGAATGGGTTTTTTGATGCATGCAATAGGAAAACATCAACATAAGAATAAAATGGGCCTACTCTGGACATGGGAGCCAAAAGCTCTGCTAGGAAACAAAAAGGATTCTGGGCCAAGATTTAGCAAGTACAGTGGAAGACAGGAATAGAAAATGGAGAACATAAGAAGAATGGGGGTGAGTTGTTATGTCTACCTAACCTATTTAGTACAGTTTAGTATCTGGTTCAAGACAAAATGTTAAAAGGTACATCTCTGAATAAACTGGCTCTAGAGAAGACTAAGGTATCTAGTGCAGGCTTTGGTGTGACAGAATAAGGCCTTCCATACTCTGCCTTTGGAGTATGATTGACTATCAAATCAATTCCTTAAAGCCTTCCTTTAAAGTCCACACTGCCAATTTGTAACCAGGCATCATTTCGCAACCCACAGAGAGTGCCTAATCAGAATGCCAGGGATAGACCTGGTGAGAAAAAAAAATACATCTCTTGGGTTCCATTATAATACACAAAACCCAAATTAGCTGCCTTTCCTTTTTTCTTTTTAATATGAAAGGATAATTAAGAAGCCCGAGAATTAGAGTAGAACCAGGAGCATGAAAAGAATGAAAAGACAGACCAGGATCAACAGATTTACCACATGTACTAGCCACACTAGAAACCAAGTGAATTCAGAAAAAATTTTTTAGGGAATTTATAAGCTCAAATTTGAGTATATTGCATCCATAAGCAAGAATTAGATATACTGAAAAAGAACAGATGAAAAAAGGAAGAAGCCGTTCCAAGAGATTGAAAAATGTTGCTTTCCAAAATAAAAATAATAAAAAAACCACCTTTGAATGGAAAGTCATTTTTTTCCAAAATGTAGAACAAGAATACAACAAGAAAATATACTAAAGACAAGAGACATAATCATCCTTGAGATCAAACAAAAATTAAAAGAACCTTGAAAAAGGAAAATGGAGAACTCAGAGCTTTGTACTCTCTCACATGGCTTTTTTTGCTCAAGGCTAGCACTCTGCCACTTGAGCCACAGCTGAACTTCTGGCTTTTTGCTGATTAGTTGGAAACAAGGGTCTCACAGACTTTCTTTCCCATAGTTCAAGCCTTAGTACTGGCACGATAATGCAGAAAACAAAAACACTACTGGAGGAAGTCAAAGAGAAGTCAGGAGATTTGTCTGATCACGTCAGAGCTCATATGGATAATGAATACTTGGAACTGGAAAAGAAAAGAGGAAACAGGAAAAATGGAGTTCATCCAGCCTCTTAGTCAAAAGCTGATTTGAAGAGATCTGTGGATACATCAACTTACATATGTCTTTTAAAAGACTTTGAATGCGAAAGCAAAAACAGCTCTCAAAAATACGTGAAGAAAATCAAAGAAGTGAAGAGCTACCAGGATGAATAAAAGAGTCTTCGAAAAGACCCATTCCCTTGAAATTCACAGCTAATAGTATGAAGTTTAAACTTAATTGTGAAATACATCATGAAGATCAGGAAAATGCCTGCTGATGTGGAAGTGTCCTGTTCAGAAACAGAGAAAAACTTCCCCTCAGTCAAATAGAAACAAACTACATACCAGAAGCTCAGCTTCTACAGGAAGATGTCAGGGGTTATGGACAAAGAACTGAAGAAAAACACTTCATTCTATCAAAGCAGGATTGTCCCCTATGAGAAGAAAGCTGGGCAGCAGCTCTGTCAACAGACAAAGGATCTAGAAGTCAAGAAAAGTAAATGATGGAAACAAATACTGGCTAAAGGTAAGTCCTGCACTCTCTCTTGTGACAGCACCTGCTGTCTCCCACTTAGCCCAGAGGCCAGGAAGGCTCAGTGAGCCCCTGGGCTGTGTGCTCTGCTATTTTTCTACTTGTAAATATTCTCCCAGTAATCCCTGCTTTATAGCTATACCACCTGGTGCTAGCCAGTTATGTCTTCATGCCCCCTTTGCACAAAAGAGCACTTCTGTGTTATTTGATTTGCTACTGTATGCACATCATTTTGAGAAAATGGCAACTGTAAAAAAATTTATTGAACTTGTACTGTGTGGTAGACATGGTGCAGAGTCCCGGGGATAGGAAGATGATAAATAACAGGAGCTGCAGTGGTTTTTGGTAGACGGAAGGTCTAAGAGCTGTGCCACAGAGCATCATTGACAGAATGGAGAGCTATGAATTCCATGCTAGCCCATTGTCTCCACCCAGTCCCCCTGGCCTTCCTAGGGGAAGGAGCCATTCACTTAGTGAGCATGAGTGGACAACTCTGACCAGCCTTGAGGAAGCCCTGACAGTGGCCAGAGATTTTTCCTAAAACAACCAGAGGTCAGAACTAATGATGTCTCCCTGGAGACATTTCATATTGAATCTCTGGAGAGATTTCATATTGAAGGAGGGATGTGCACATTGATGAAGACAGGATTGTGGCTTTTTATGATTGATTGGTTTCTGGTCCTTCTGAATTTTGAATGTCCTTTTCTAAAACAAATACAATACTAAGCATTTCAATCTGGAATAGTTGACTCAGTTGGATGCAACCAGGCCAATGTGAGAAATACCATGCCGTGTCCTGTGTCCTGGCCATTACTCATGTCACTGGGGGGCAGGGATGGGGTCTCATTTGCCCTTGAACCTCTTGTGCTTGAGGTAGTGCCAGACTCATAGTAAGTGCTCAATGAATTATTTTTTAGTAGAATATAATTTATAGTATATTCTAGCATCATAGAGGCTGACAAAGAATTCACTAGGACGTTTCCTTCTCTGTTGTAAGATTTAGTCCTGAATACATTAGACACATGGCCAATCCTGTCTCCTCCCTCAGGAAGCTGGGTGAATGAATGGGTAGATGAATGGATGCCCTTGTTCAAAATTGAAAATTTGCTGTCAAGGGGCAGACATTTTAGCTAAAACTTCACGGTGGGTAAAACTAACCAAGTACATACAGAGGAGAGAGGAATAAAATAGAATACATACATAGACTCATATACACTATTATATATTATATATATATATACATACATATATACATGTATGTATTTGCATCCATGTATACATTATAGGCATGTATATGTGCATTATATATTATGTATAATATATTGTATAATATATATACATATACATCACTTAATTTCCTTTGGAGTGTTTGTATATTTTAAGGTTTCAATGTAGTGTCTACCATGCATAAAATAATGATTTTCTTCCTTCTTTCATTTTACTCCCAGAAATCCACTGACCAGCCAAATGTTTCCCTGCATTGATTTTTGTTTTTTGTTTCTACCCACCCCTCCTGTTCCTCCCAGTTCCTTTAGCCGAGTCACACTAATCCAGCAGCCAGGAATATGACACAGAAATTCAAGGGGCACCACAGCCAGCTCCAAAGAATCTGCTGCCCATGGAGCTGGCCCTGACTTTTCATAGAGGAGAGGGCAGAAGTAGAAGGTTATGGTTGAGATGGGAAGGCAGGATTGGCAGGAAGGGAGAGAGAAGTGAACTTCTCTGTCCTCCTGACTTAGTCACCCAGGGTGACACAGTTCCCTGCCTACATTCTCCAGCTCTGATACCACACACCAAGCTGAGAGAGCTAGAGCCTGTGTTTCATTGCTGTTGAAATGGAAGACTTGCTTGGTTCCATATTTGTCTACTCTAAGGGGCTAAAGGGAAAGATTTACCATTTTGGTTCTGTTTTCCCATCTGTACAATGGGATTTGCTGAGGAAGACACCAAAATGGCCTCAAAAAATAATAGCCTTAACAACATCAACCTCATCACCAGCCAAGGCCAGGCCAGCTCCCCTCTCAGAGGACATCTTGACCCCTTTGGGGCAGCAGCTATTCCTGTTCAGCAGGGAAATATTTATGAGCACTGCTGAACACATAGGGGATACAGTAAAACACAAAGACACCCATGCTTTGAGCTAGAGACCCCATCCGTTCTGTGTGACAGACATAAATTACTGACCAGACACAGGCATTTCCCCTCTTAGTCACCACCCGCCAAAGCAGAGAGCTTTTGTTTTCTAAATGATATATTGATCCAATAAAATTATTATTACATCATCTCTATTGCCCATCACCACTCACAATGGGAAAGCATTATAGGGAAAATGAATGCTCCCCATGGAACGAGCTAGAGAAGTGTTATGTGTATGTGTGCATGTGGATGGAGTCTGCATGTGTGTGTAAAGGTTTCTGACGGAGAAAGATACGGAGTTTCATTAATATTAGTTGCCTGAGCTCCAGCATCACATAGAAAACCAGAGATGCTCCCCAGGGGATGGCAGTTGAAATAACTTGGAGAGGAGTGGCACTAAAAGACTCTTGTCAGACTCCTACTTCTGTCTGAAAGACTAAGTTAGGGAGGGAGAATCAATCACATAGAACTTCAGAAATCTAGTGTTTGCTATGTTAGGACAATGGGGTAAGGAGCAGGATGTTTTTCTAAGGTTCTCAGCCTCTTTCAATACCTCAAGGTCTACTTTGTAGTAATTTGAGGGAGGGCCTCCCTCCCTGAAGTACCTCCCCAAATCACAAGAAATGGTCTTATTCTGAGACAAGTTATTGGTCCCTCCCTCTAGTGATGGAGTGTTAGGATGGGGTAGCCCGCAAGGCTAGACTAGTTGCACTAATACTGGACCCTAGAGATGACTGTGTCTGAGTCCTCAGTCACTCCCCAGGGTCCTGGAGAGCTGAGAAGATCCAGCTCCATTCCCTTTGTGATAATTTCCTTAGTGGCTTCTATCTGCGCTGGACTCTGCTCCACAGAGAATGGCTTTTCACCCACTTCGCCATTGTACCTGGCTGAGATCATGGACGTGACTTAAACATCCATGTCAGCAGCTGAGAAGCATATTCACTTGTTTGCAGTCTTCACTATAGAGAATATTCGTGCCCACAGTCACTTTTTGTTTTTGTTGTTGTTGGTTGTGGGGTCTGAACTCTAGGCCTGGGTACTGTCCCTCAGCTCTTCAGCTCAAGGCTAGCACTCTACCACTTGAGCCACAGTGGCACTCTACCAGTGAGCCACCTTCCCAGCCCATCACTTTTTTTTTTTTTTTTTGCTGGTCCTAGGCACTGGAACTGAGGATCTACGCACTATTCCTGAGCTTCTTTGGCTCAATGCTAGGAGTCTACCACTTGAGCCACAGGTCCACTTCTGGAATTTTTGATAGTTTAGAGGAGATGAGAGACACACAGACTTTCCTGCCTAGGTTGGCTTCGAGCCTTAATCCTCAGATCTCAGCCTCCTGAGTAGCTAGGATGACAGGCATGAGCCACCAGTGCCTGGATTCCATCCTCACCTTCATTGACTGACACTGTTCTTAGGGCTACTTTAACAAAGCACCACAAACCAGGAGGTCTAGAACAAAAGAAAAATGTTGTTTCACAATCCTAGGGGCTAGAAATCTTTAGTCAAGGTGTCAATATCTCTGAAAGCTCCATGTCTGTTCCAATGTTCTCTTCAGACCTCTGGTAGCCTTAGACATCCGCTGGATTGTAGAAGGAACAACTCTCTCTATCTCTTCCAGTCATCTCCCTCTGTGTCAGTCTGTGTCTTATGTGGCTTCCCTTTTCCTAAGGACACCAGTTGCATTGGATTAGGGCTCATTCTCCTCCAGAATAAACCCATCTTAACGATTTGTATCTGCCATGACCCTATGTCCACATAAGCTCACATGCTGAGGTACTGGTGGTAAGGACTTGACATATATGAACTTTGGAGGAAAAGACAATTCAGCTCATAGCAACCACAGAAACTTCTTTTATGCTTCTGCCACTATTAGTAAGGAAATGGCTTTCAGGAAACAAAAGAGTGATTGCCTGGTTCTTGTCCATCTCCTCATATATACACCTGCACACGAGGGTACTCTCACACCCTGGATGCTTTTAAAGGGGCTTTGACATCTCATACTCTTTACGAGGGTTACTACCAAACAACAATAAAAGCGGGTAGTATATGTCATGGATATGGATAAAATGGACCTCTGGGTACTGTTGGGAGAGAAGTTAGATGGTACAGTAGCCCTAGAGAGCAGTATGAGGATTGCTTCCTTTATGATTCAGCTAGTTTTTTGTGTTTTTTAGTTGGTTGTGGGGCCTGAACCCTGGGCCTGGGCGCTGTCCCTGAGCTCTTCAGCTCAAGGGTAGCACTCTACCACTTGAGCCACAGCACCACTTCCAGCTTTTTCTGCTTATGTGGCGCGAAGGAATCGAACCCAGGGCCTCATGCATGTGAGGCAGGTTCTCTACCACTGAGTCACCCTCCCAGCCCATGATCCAGCTACTTTTGAATATATAACTCAACTAACTGAGATCGTGTTCTCAAAAGGATACTTGTGCATAACAGCAGCTTTTGCTGCCCACCCATAACCAACATGTGATATAGCTGAACAATGGAAAATTATTCAGCCTTCAAAAGGAGGGAAACTGTCTCAGAAGCATGAGATGCTGAGTTCAGTTCCCAGCACCACAAAAAATAAAAGAAAGAAGAAAATTTCGACACATCACATGCTTTACAACATGACTGAGTACTGAGAACATTACACTCAGTGAAATAAGCTAGCTGCAAAAGGACAAGTACCGCCTGATTCGTCAGTCACATTGTACCTAGACAGGAAACAGAATGGTTGTTGCAGGGGCATGTGAGAGGGAGAAATGGGGATGTGTGCTGCTGTTGAATGGGTTTAGCGTTTCAGTTCTGAAAGAGGAAGAGTTCAGGAGGTGGATGACGGCGATAGCTGCACCGCGTAAATGCAGGTGAAGCCACCGCACCGATCTCTTACAATGGTTCCTTTGCTAAGTCTTCTGTGTGGGAACGGTACCAGGCCACCGGGGCAGCCCACGGTCTTGCTGGAATGAAGGACATGGAAACCAAAGGTGTCAAGACCCCTAGTCTTCTTTAATGTTGAGAGAGAACACAACCCCTTCTCAAGAATTCCTTTCTAGATTCCTTTCGAGAGCTTCCTGGAGTTCCACTCCAGGGGATATATGTGTTGTCTGGAGCCAAGCAGTGTGGTAGGAGGTTATGACAGGGAAAGACAGCATCTAACAGATGCTCTTTGTGGCTAATGCATTTCCTCTACCTCAAGACGTTGTCTGCCCAGAGGAAATAATAGATTTCTTGGCTTGCCCTCTTGCCTCAACCTTGCTTCCATTTCCATTCTTCTTCCTTCATAACTTTGCCATCTTCAAATTAGGACTCACAACAGCCTCCAAGTCTCAAAGGGAGTCAGTGCCAAGTGAAGACTTGGCTGTCTCTTTCAGAGGAAACCTGCCCCTCAGGAAGGGTCAAGAGGCAAGTGTGAGCTCCAGGGCTAGGTCCAGCAGTTTCCACAATGGCTTGATGATGGCTTGGTCCCCAGATATTAGTCCTTGGAGTTATAGTGTTAAAGCCACAGGCATGTAGAATCCTAGATCTTAACAACATGCATTGACCATAGGAGCTGACAAACCATGGACTTGGTCCAAATCTGAATGGTGGCCTGTTTTATATGTATGGTGCTTAAGTTGAGCATAGCTTTTCTTTCTTTCTTTCTTTCTCTTTCTTTCTGCTTCTTTTTCTTCTGCTTCTGCTTCTGTTTCTTCTTCTTTTATTATTATTATTATTATCATGATTATTATCATTATTATTTGCTTGTTTTGGAGCTTGAACTGAGGATCTGGACACTGTCCCTGATTTTTTATGTTCAAGGCTACAGCTCTACCATTTGAGCCGCAGCTCTACTTCCTGCTTTTTGGTTATTAATTAGAGATAAGAGTTTCTCAGGGTTTCTTCTCCAGACTGGTTTTGAACCATGGATTTTCAGATCTCAGCCTCCTGAGTCCTCGAGGCACCACTGGTGTCTGGCTTAGTTTTTCCATTTTTAGAGTTGTGAGGGAAAAAAAACAAAGAAGAATAATATTTCATGACAGATGAAAATGACATGAAATTCAAATTATAGTGTCCATAAATAAAGTTTTATTAGAACTTGACTCAAATGGCAGAGCTGAAGTAACACAGACAGCTTGGCTCTTATAACCCAGTATTTATTATCTGGCCCTTCCCAGAGAGAGCAGCAGTTAAGAGGGATTTAAATCCCAGCTTTAATGTAGCTAACATGGCAACATTGTCAGCAAGTTCTCTAGTCATTGTAAGTTGTGGGTTTTGTAGTTTTAAGAAGCACTCAGAGTGCTTTCTCCACGGTGTGTGTGTGTGTGTGTGTGTGTGTGTGTGTGTGTGTGTGTGTGTGTGTGTGCACGTGCGTGCATGTGTGCCTGGAAACAGCAGCAGATATACAGAGGCACAGTACCAGTTAGTGCTCTGTCAGGGGATTTGCTGTTGTCATTCTGTGTGCTGTGCTTCTTAACAAAAAGGATCAACCTCACTGTTGGCCCCTACAACACAAACTGATGGTTTGCTAGCTCAGTGGATCTTCAGGACATGCCACACTAGAGGCTGGAAAACTAAATATTTGCTTCTTGGCCTCCCATGCATCCAGGAATGATCACAGGATAATGTACAAATGGAAGTCTGCTATGAGTGACCTGGTAAAGCTTGGATTTCCTGGTAAAAAGTAAGGCATGAATCAGGCTCAGTAGGCCATACTTATAATCCTAGCACTGGAGAGACTACGGTAGGAGGGATATCATGAGTTCAAAGCAAGCCTGGGCTACATAGGGAGACCCTGCCAAGAAAGAAGAAAAGAAAGAAAGAAAGAAAGGAAGAAAGAAAGAAAGAAAGAAAGGAACGAAGGAAGGAACGAAGGAAGGAACGAAGGAAGGAAGGAGAGAGAGAGAAAGGAAGGAAGGAAGGAAGGAAGGAAGGAAGGAAGGAAGGAAGGAAGGAAGGAAGGAAGGAAGAAAGGGAGGGAGGGAGGGAGGGAAGGCATGACTGAATTTCATCAATCCTTCTCCTTCCTCTTTCAACTATAGGTGTGAGGGCTTGGGCTAGGGCTGAGATATTATAACTGAGCGTATTTCTGACTGGCACTACCATTCAGAGCTTGATGGGAATACAGAGAATCCATGTGGGATTAAGGAAGACCTCTGAGGACACTAGATGTGACCAGTGGTATACATCTAAATGACAGACCTATAGAGAGACTGAGGCCGGAGACACCTGCCCAGAGGCAAGCCAGCCCAGCCCCAGGAGGAGAAGCCTCACTGTTACAGCACAGCAGGCACAGATGAAGAGCTGCATGCCCACCTCTGAGAATTCCAGAGGCTGCCTTAGAGGGAGAAGAAATGAATGGCCATATAAAATGATGCTTATCAAAATGAACTCCAATAAATGGAAGTTTTTTTTTTTATTTTTCTTTTTGGCGTTTTTTTCTTTTTTTTTTCCCCCCCCTCCCTTTTGGTTTATTCCTTGTTGTCACTGTCTTGTTTTTTAAATTTCTGTACCCTTTGTCTTGTATATAAGTTTATCTGATTTGGGGAAGGGAAAGGGAATCACAGAAACGGTGGGACAAAGTGTGAATCAATGCAACAGTGATACTAGACACTATGTTGGAAATGAATGTTACACCTTGCAGGGGTGGGGAGTGGGAGACAATGAGGGAGGGGGTAACGGTGTTCAAAACGAAATGCACTCACATAACCTTACTTATGTAACTGTAACCCCTCTGTACATCACCCTTACAATAAAAGTTTTAAAAAAGAGAAATTAATGAACACATATACTGTCAGAAACTTCTGGAAAACATAGATTGGAGCCTTCCTTGGAGTAGGGGAGTCTGAGGAACGTCTACCTTTTTGTCTAAGCACCTCTAAAGGAGAAGTACCTGGAGGTATCTAGGACACAGACACCGGCTTTCCAGGGAGAGGAGGCTCTCTTCCACACTGTAAAGTGCCATCCATGGTTTGGAGGAAAACAATAGCTAGCCTCCATGGAATGTAAAGCAGCCATTTCCCAGAAATCTTTGGGAGAATTTGGTCCTCCCTGAGTCAATCTAAAAAGGCTTTGCTGAGAAAAGGAGGATTTTATTTATGTTTATAGGGTTTTTTTTGCATATTTTCTGTTTATGGAGGCAATACACATTCATTGCAGAACGTTCAAGTGATTCAAGGCAGTATAAAAAAGAAAGGAACAATCACTCTGAAATTCCTTACTCACCCCCTGCCCCAAGCAAATGGTTTCTGACCTCTCTCTGGGCATACACATGCGTAATTAGGATTCTCCACAAATGGAATCCCATTAGCTGAACATGAGTTCCTTTATTTTCTCCTCTCTTTTGCATTCTTCTTTATTTTGTAGAATGTTTTGTTTTCCTTTATTGGTGACTGTAATCAGCCCTCAAGGATGGAAGTGAGGGTAGTCTTTGGATGGTAGAAGGACTGGGCTGGCAGGTAAGAAGGCATTCCATGACTAGAGTTAAAATTGACCAGGTAAGAAAGGGGAGAGGTAGGCTGCTATGATATGAATGTATCTTGTCTAAAATTCACATGTTACCAATGTGATCATATTAGGAAGTAGGTCTTTAAAAGGCAAGATTGGGCTATGTGAACTCCTCCAGAGATGAGACTTGATGCCCCGGTAAAAAGCCTTGAGGAAGGAAGTTGGTCTGTTTTAGACTCTGCCACGTAAAAGACATAGCACTCTCTCCTTTGGAGTAGGCACCATTTTGGAAGCAGAAAGCTCACCAGACATTGAACCTGCTACCTTGATCTTGGACTTCCCAAAACTGTGTGAAAGAAACATCTGTTCTTTATAAATCACTTGGTCCTCTGTGTTCTGTGCTAGCAGTACAAATAGACCGAGTTCTGTGAAGGACTGGACAGCTTATTCTCCTGCCCAAGTTCCTCAGAATTGGCTCACTCTCCCCTCCATGATCTACCAGGGACTCCATTAGCTGGCTCTCCCTTGTCTACCTGCACCCTGAGACAGACTGTTCTGTTAGAAAGATGCTCTTGATGCTTACTTGCTGCTGCCTGAGGAGGACAGAGGGATTTGTACCATCTGACTCACCCCTAAGCCACCAGCTGCATGACCAACCAGGAAACAAATGGAAGAACCCAATTTATTTGCTCCAGCCCCATTCCCCAGAGAACGTATCCTTTCTAAAAATCAAATGGCAATGTACAGGCTCAAGTCACGGGCATAGAATCTGAGCAAAAGGCATTAGAAAATAATTCACTTGTTTCAATGCCCAGGGGAACTTACTGCATTGATGCTTCAGTATTGCCTGATTGGTGATTGCACTGAGTAGTATCCGCCCTCCGCCCCCCACCAGCTTATCTTTTACTCACCTTCTTGTAATGGTCATCCATAGGACAGAATGTAGCATTTGCTACAAGCATACGTCTGGAGTCTGCCTGTTGATACATGTTGGCTGTTGGTTGGATGAGTTTAGAAGTAACTAGACTTCGAGCATCAGATTCTCTGTGTAAAGCACTCATATCTCACAAGTGCTTTGAGAATGCCTGTAGGGTCAGGTCTTAGCTTCCTACTCAGAGACTGTTTTCCCTACTAGCTTTTCTTTTAGGATTCAGGCAATGTATGAGTGATGTTGTGGTCCTTTCTCTTTATTATGGTGCTTGTTACTGGTATTTTGGGTTTAAAGAGCTTGTCAAGTACTTCAGTTTAATGGCTTCCCACAGGCGCCATAAGGGACAGAAGTGAATACAACATAGTGGCTCAGGTCACCTCAGGACTTCATGCCTAACTTTGCTTACATATGTTAATGAGAACCAAAAATAAACTCTCAAGGAGAAGTAGGAGGCAGTGAGCAGGAGGCAGGGCGAAGGAGATAATGGACTACAAGCAGATGTGAGTGGGAGAGGAGATGGAGACCTCTCCCAAACACCCAGCCTGGTGGGAGGGAGAAGCCACCATCCTCCATCTGTCTCCACAGAGGGGCACATGTCCCAGCTCCATGCCAAGAATCAGCTGGTGTTACGCAAAGCGAGTTCCTAACCCAACTGAGGTACTAAGCAAGCTTGTTCCTTTTAGTGTGTGTGTGTGTGTGTGTGTGTGTGTGTGTGTGTGTGTGTGCGTGCACACATGCGCTGGTACTAGTGGCTTGAACTTGGGACAGTTTGCTCTCACTCTGCTGTTTCATTCATGGCTGGTGCTTTACCACTTGAGCCATACCTCCCCTCCAGCTTTTTGTTGGTTGATTGGAGATAAGAGTCTCATGGACTTTTTTGCCTGGACTGACTTTGAACTACAATCTTTGTTGTTTTTGTTGGTTGTAGAGCTTGAACTTAGGGCCTGGGCACTGACCCTGAGCTTTTGTGCTCAAGGCTTGCCCTCTACCACTTTGAATCACAGCACCACTTCTGGTTTTCTGGTGGTTAATTGGAGATAAGAGCCTCACAGGCTTTCTTGCCTAGGCTGCTGTTGAACAGTGATCCTCAGACCTCAGCCTCTTGAGTAGCTAGGCTTACAGGCATGAGCCTCTAGTGCTCAGCTTGAACTGCAATCTTGGGATCTCAGCCTTCACAGTAGGTGTGAGCCACCAGTGCCCTGCTAGCTAAGCTTGCTTTTTTTTTTTAATGACTAAAAGCTCTTCCCTCTACAGGGAAAAGGAGATCAGAGCACTACAGCTTGGATCTTGGAGCCTGGGACTGATGGAGGCCTTTGGTTCGATATCTCTTTCTCTCCTTGTACATTCCAGTAGCCTGACCAGAAAGAACAAAGAATCTAAGCTGGCTAGTGAGTGATCCTTTACCACTCAGCATCCACCTTCTAACCAACATGAGGTTTCCTGGTGCTCCTTGCTGCTGTTCACTGGCCTTTCTTCTTCCCTTGGGAAAAAAGGAAAAGTAAACTTGAAAAAAGTATCACAATGATTGAGTTGAACTCAGTTCCTATTTACATCAAGAAAGAAGTACTAGTGCTAGCCACTGTTAGCTCCAACCTGAAATCGCAGATATTCAGGGGACTGAGATCTGAGGATCAATGTAGTCTCCATTTAACCAGCAAACACAGAGACAGATAACAACAACCCCCCTCCCCAAATGCCAGAAGTAAAGATATGTCTCAAGGGGTAGAGAGAGTATCAGCCTTGAGTAAAAATGCTAAGGAACAGCACCTAAGCTCTGAGTTCAGAGTAATTCTCCAAATTCAAAGGCAAGAAGAGTTCTCTCCCCCTCCTCCAGGATTCCTATCCTGCATCTTTGTGTCTTATTGGATTTTGGGTGATGCTGATGATCCAGAGATCTAAGTCTGGGCAAGTCTAGCCCACACCTGAACCTATAGGAAGGAATTCTGGCCTAAAGAGAGCAGAATACATTGCTGCTGAGTGTAAGGTTCCTTGCAGTTCCTTTTTTCCCATGTTGCCAGGAACGATGGAGCATTAAAAAAAAAAAAACAAATGTAGCTGATTGTTCTGCTGAACACCATCTAGACACAGGGCCCAGTGAACAGCCAGTGCACTTCAGAGAAGGGGTATCAGCTGGCAGTAGAGGGACTTTTCTTAAAGTGTGTGAACCTCAGCAATGGTGGGTAGAGTCCAAACCTACTCATGGACTGCCACTAGCAGTATTTTATTTTGGCTTTTAGAAATACACGTTGTCTACTTTAGAATAGAAAACAAGCATAGTTTAAATTCTCATCAATGTCAATAATTATATATATATATATATATATATATATATATATTCCTCTTTGTGTTGGTACTGGTGTTTGAACTCAGGGCCTGCGCATTGTTACTTAGCTTTTTTACTTAAGGTTGGCATTCTAACAATGGAGCCACACTTCCACTTACAGCTTTTTGCTGGTTAGTTGAAGACAAGAATCTCACAGACTTTCCTGCCTGGATTCACTTCAAACCAGGATCTCCCAATCTCAGCCTCCTGAGTAGTTAGAATTATAGACGTGAGCCACCAGTACCTTTTTATTCAGTTGTAGTAACTGTGAACATATTCTTTTATGTTTCCTTTCCACCTTATATGATTTAGAAGGTGTGTTTCCATGTATTGACGCAGTCTTGTCATTTAACTTTGATCCATATGTTGGCCCATTGAATGTATGCATCCTTAATTGGTTCAGCCAAGCTCTTCCACCATTGCTAGACATTTGGCTTGGAGTTGTTTCCAGTTTTGAGCATTATAAATAGAACTGCAACCGCATCTTAAGATGGAGCCACAATGATAAAGAACTGAAATGTTGCTGACTTTATTTTTCACTGGCAACCAAATTTAGAGAGCCTCAAGATTGCTCCTCCCAAATGCAGAGTAATTAACCAGCTGCCTTGAAGGATGCCTGGATGATTTATAGGCACCAAGATGCGTTCAGTGGGTTTGTCAGTATCCTGCGGCATTAAGGATACGCTTGTTAATTATCTGTGGTTAATATGATAATTTAGGAAAAACAACACCTATTAGGAGTTCTTCATTAGGCAAAAGCCTTCTCAGTTTTGAGTGAACAAAATCTCCGGAATTAATGATGATCACCTCTGATCTATGACTGGGCAAAGAAAACAATGAATAAGTCCCACATTATTATTATTATTATTATTAGTAGTAGTAGTACATTTTTCCATCATAGTGTGGGTAAAAAGAGTCACACCCTCCACCCCCACCCCAAGAAGTCCTCCCAGGCCAGGTCTCTGCCTCTGTGGCTGTCTCTTTATACTGCCACCAAATTAACCATTGTGGGAATCTATTAGCTCTTTCCAGGTATCTCAAAATACTTTGTCTCTATCAGTCAGATTGCGAAACTTGTTGTTTTTATGCCAACAATGAGGCTTCAGGGCCTAGGTGCTGTCCTTTAGTTTTATGTTCAAAGCTGGCACTCTACTATTTGAGCCACAGCTCCACTTTTGGCTTTTTTTTTTCCAAATTAATTGGAGATAAGAGTCCCATGGTTTTTCCTGCCTGGGATGGCTTTGAACTACAATCCTCAGATCTCAGCCTCCTGAGTAGCTTGGATTACAGGTTGGAGCCACTAGTGCCTAGCTTATTATTCGGCTTGCTCAGGCTCCCATAGTCAAGCAGAGGTCAAACAAAGGGACCCAGGTCTCCCACATCCCCATTTATGTCCGTACCTAGCTGCACAGCCCATTAATGAAATGGGCTTTCCCACCTCAGGCAGAGGCACCACACCAGGACCAAGAGCTATGAGGAGATTCTTATTCACAGGGAGAGATCAAGCTTGCTTCAGTGCCTACCAGGGAGGGAGTGGCCAGAGAGAAAGGGGATCACATAATGAGATGCTGGAGACAGGATCTGGAAAACCAGAGAAGAAATAACCCATTGGAAGCTAACATCTTTATACTTCAATAAGTATTGAATGTAACTCATGGGCTGCATTCAATCACTGTTCCCAGGTGTCACCCAGCCATTCTCCACTGCCTCGCTTTCATATTTCATTTTGGCCTGGACAGTGCAAACTCCATTGGAGCCATCAAGAATAATTTTTATGTATGGGGTCTCTGCTGAGCCAGCATCCTGCTGCCCACATTCCCAATTATCCTGCTCAGTGGGGGCAGACATCCTGGGGTCAGTAGAGAGAGGCTTTTCTAAGTAAGGGACTGTCACATGGTCTAGGGTAGCTCTTCCGGGCTTTTCCTTTAGGGCAATGCCATTTCTGAGCTTAGGGAAACTCCTGAGCATCTCCACACTGTGTTCTTTTGCAAGAGCAAGAAGGCTGGAAAAGACCTAAGGATAAATTTCTATTTGCTGGGGTTTCCTTCACTTTTCTATTCACTCTTTATAATAACCTGAGAGGTCTGTATTAGGGTCTTATGGTAAGGGAGCTCAAAGAGGTAAAATCCTCATTTAAAGCTACACAGGATTACTTTTCAGAGTGGGGATTTAAACTTGGATGCTCCCCTCCCCTCTGACATTGATTCGGCCCACTGTGTACATGAAGGGGTGAAGTGGGCTGGGATAGAGGAGTGAAATAAGCAGGGATAGCCCATGTCACCATACAAACAGGAAACTTAGGGTGCCTAGAGGAATAGCTGTGCTCTGCTTAGCACTGGTGCCCATGAGTATAGGATGCCATGTGTGTGTGTGCTGGCTGTGGCCTCTGAGAACAAACAGGCTACCCTTTCTCGTGAATGTACCTCCATCTATCTCCCACTGTCCATCTGACTGTTTTTTTTTTCGGGGGAGGGGTGGAACGGGGTGGGGAGGGCATTGGTGAAGTCAGAAGCAGGAAGGATTGGTCATAGTTTGAAATTCCCACTGCCACACAAGACCCTGGTTTTCTCTTTGTGAACTTGAGATGATTGACATGCACTCGGGCTACATCCTCGGGGGCTGAGATGACCCAGTCAGTTGAGCAGGGAAATGCCTTGGACCCTGAAATGTCATTGCTGTTACAGTGAAGTGGGTCAGGTGCTGAGGAAAATGATGTAAAAGTTGAACCTTGTGCCTCTCCCTTCCTTCCTGACAATTTGCCTTCTGGGAGTGCCTGTAACACTATTGCCAGGGCTTTCAACGTGTGGACCAACCTGATCAGAGATAACAGCCATGTTCTTTAGATCTATAGATTAGCAAGTCTCATCCCAGACCTATTGTGACAGAAGCTGAGGGAACTCTGAGCATAGGGATGTGCATTTGAACTTGCTTCAAGGATGATTCTTGAACCCGTAGTTCTTGGAGTTCTTCTAGTTCACTTGCAAAGCATCTACTATTCTTCTCTGGGACTTGAGGAAGAGTGGCTGAAGGAATAATGGATGTTTATGTGAGTTCTCTGCTTTCTTGAAGGTGGAAGCCAAATGAACACCCTTGGCTCTCCCCCCATGAGTCTTGAGCTCTCTGTCTCAGGCCTCCCTCATGTCGTCAGGAGAGCATCATGGTCCTTGGAATGAGGCTCAGCTGGCGACTACAGTCCTTTTATCCCATCTCCCACATTCATCTGTTGGCTTTCTGGGCTGTCACTCTAGTCTGTATCTTTGTCCTTGAGGTGAAGCTTATGCATCTGTGTGGCTTGAGGGGTCCTTTATGATCAGAAGTGTCTGCCCAGGATGTAGGATGGTTGACTAGTACAGTCTGAATCCTGTCTTTCTGCCAGGGGACACCTCTGTTCCCATTCTGCCTTCCTGGAGTTGAATTCAGCAGGAGTGAGGCTCTGTTCTCAAACCTTCATAGTGAGGGGCTGGGGAAGGGTATGATGGCTAAGGGGAGGGTTTAAGACATCTTGAACTTGGGCCATGACAGCTCTGTGTAGACCCATGGGGAAGAGGCAGCATGTATGCTGGGTTCTTGGATGACAATGGAACCCTGCACTCCAGACTCACTCTGAAGGTTCAGCAGGCAGTGGAGAAAGGCAGATACAGTCTTATTCTGGCTGGTGAAGGAGGGATTCATCTACCAGATGAGTTAACCCCTTAGTCTCCAGGAGCAACTCTGCCATCTGACTCATCCCCTCCTATCTGTCCCTGGCTGGTAGTGAGTGGCATCTTTCAAGGCTTTTTCGTGCAGTGTGGCCCTAGGAGGATTGATTTCATACTTCAGTTATTTCATCTTCCTCTATGATTCTGTGCCCCATTCATCTTTCATTCATAGTTCTCTTTGTTCACCCTTGACTGATCTGGCCCTTGCCTAATTCTAAAATCTATTTTTTCCTCTCCTCACTCCAATTTGCCATTGAATTGTGTCAGTGTTACTGTCTACTTCAATATTTCTTGTGCAATTCAGCCTTGTCTTCTATCTTATCTTTTCAGGCCCATTATGGGGGCTTGTGAATGGTAGTTACTGCTCTGACTATGCCTTCTCTCTGTGATTCATGTCTAAGAAGTGGTATGAATTGATGCAGGCATGTGTGAGTGTGTATGTGTGTGTGTATGTGTGTGTATGTGTGTGTACATATGCCAGTATGGAGGGATTGAACTCAGGGCCTAGGCACTGTTCCTTAGCTTTTTTTGTGGCACTCTCCATGTGAGTCACAGCCCCATTTCTCTCACTTTACTTCTTTATTCGTTTTTTTTTTTTTTTGTAGAATTAGATGATTTTTGCTGATCATCCCTAAGCATCCCTTTAGTTTTTTGGTTTTGTATTGTTGGGAATCAAACTCAGGGCTTTATGCATGGCTAGGCAAATGTCTATCACCAAGCTACATCTACCAGCTCTTGTCTAGCGTCAGTATTTGTTGGTTCTGTGGTTCAGGGGACTTGATGGATGACAAATATTCACTTTAGCATATGGGAAGGCAGTTTTATTAGTCAGCTTTGTGTGACTATCACAAAATGCCTGAAAGATTAACTTATACGTGGTTTGATTTAATGGACAGTTCTAAAAGTTTCAGAACTTGCAAGATCAAGCAGAATCATCATGTTGGGCCTCTAGTGGGCATGTTGCCTAGCAATGGCAGGGAACCCACAGCAGTGCACATTTCTCACTTCATAGCCAGGGAAGCAAAAGGGAAAGGAGAAGAGGCCATGTTCCCATGGTCTCCCATTTGTACCCCCATAACCTAAGGACCTCTCATGAGGACTCATCTCCGAAGATCACCTCTCATTAGTGCCACCCTGAGGACTAAGACTTTAACACATGGACATTTGGGAATATCTGACACCTAAACTATAGAAGCAGTCAATCATAACCATTTTTTTTTTGGTCAGTTGTGCTTGAACCCTCGTCCTGAGCACTATCCCTGAGCTCTTCAGTTCAAGGCTAGTGATCTACCACTTGAGCCACAGTGCTACTTCTGGTTTTCTGGTGGTTCATTGGAGATAAGAGTCTCACAACTTTCCTACCCAAGCTGGCTTTGAACTGTGATCCTCAGATCTCAGCCTCCTGAGTAGCTAGGATTACAAGCATGAGCCACTGGTGCCCAGCTCAATTATAACTACTTACAGAAAGTCCTTTTAACTATTTTGTATCTCATGATACGCCCAGGCATCCAGCTGCTACCAGGCCAACACAGAGTTGGAGAATATAAAATATTGGCCTAAATCTGAGGTAAATCCAAGGTAGCAATGATCAAAGACTCACCTGCATATTACTTATTGTTGCACCTCTTTAGAGAATCCTTGAATCTTAGCAGTGGGGTTTGTGCAGATCTGTCGGCTAGGCAAGCTTGGCCCTATGGTGTTGGTAGGATGAGCTCATTCTGGGACTCTCACTGGCCAACTGAATGATTTTGAACAAGTTAGATAAAGATACCCTTTTAAGTTGAATATACCCATTGCTCATGGCTTGACAGTTCTACAAGATGGCCCTGCAAGAGGCAATTGTCTGACCAAGGGCTGCTCCCATTTTGTCACTGAGACTGCTGCGTTTTCCTACTTTCCAGAGGCCTAGTAGCCTTGGGCTTGTCTTGCCCATGGGACCACCAATGGCTTTGTGTATTACCACATCTCTCTCTACCATGAAGACCACTAGTCTGAGCCTATACAGCCTTCTCTGAACATCACCCACTTATATTCAGTTTTGGAAATTGATCATATTTAAAAATATTTACAAAATGTACTTGGCCTGTTTCCTAGCTACTTAGGAGGCCGAGGTCTGAAGATTGCAGTTCAAAGCTGGCCTGGATAGAAAACTCTGTGCCACTCCTATTTCCAACTAATCAGCAAAAAGCTGGAAGTAGAGCTGTGACTTAAGTGGTAGAGCCCCAGCCTTGAGCAAAAAAGCCAAATGAGAGTGTGAGGCCCTGAGTTCAAGCCCCAGTACTGGTTTCTTTTTTCCTTTCCTTTCCTTTCTTTCTTTCCTTCTCTTCTTTCTTTCTTTCTTTTTTTTTTTTTGCCAGTCCTGGGCCTTAAACTCAGGGCTTGGGCACTGTCCAAGAACCCAGAGCTTCATGCATGCTAGGCAAGCACTCTACCACTAAGCCACATTCTCAGCCCCAGCACTGGTTTGTTTATTATAAAAATCAACAAAAACCCTAGTCTGAGTTCTGTTAGTGGTCATCTACTCACCTGCATTCTAGTTTCCATATGACTTGGAGTTCTAAGTTTATTTCTTACCTGTGTATTTCTATTAATTAAGTGTCTCAAAGTATAGAAGTTTCCACTCAAAAAACCCAAACTGGAAAATGGTTAACACAGAGCTGAACTTGTGAATGTTCTTAAACATGTACTATGCTGCTGGAAGAAAAGGACCCTACACTTGGTTCTAAGAAAAAGCATCCAAAAGCTTACCACTGCCTGGAGAAGCAGCTGTCTGTCTTCCTCCTGTGAAACCCTCCCCTCCCCTCCCGGCTCCCACACAGCTTGCAAGTGTCTTCTGGGGAAATAGTTCTTGATCTTACGACTAGTGAGAGTGGATAATGTGCTAAAAATTGACCTCTACTGTGTCTGGCTGACTGCTTTCAGTATTGAAGAGGTTTTCCGGATGGATAAGAAAGGGGGATGAGCAGCTAAGAGCTGGTTTCCTGGAAAGGGCCTTGACAGCATTTGGCAGCCTCTAGCACTTTCTGTCTTGGCTCTTTATCTCCACTAACCACTGTGGAGTGCCTTTGGCAAAGGGAATGGGGTGAGAAGATGGCCTCTGTGGCTGGTAGAGAAAAGGGAGGCGTGGGAGATGTTTCCGTGTAAGTTATAACCAAATCCTTCCCCCAGCCTCTGCTCTGGGGACTGAGTCCAAGGTAAAAGTCTGGTGCTCATGTAGACCACAGGGCCAGCTTTGGTGGGGGTGGGAGGCACTTAGACCACCAGGAGAATGTGGTATGCCAGTTGGTATGCTCTTGATGGCTTGAAATAGGCTGTATAGGAGTGTTTACACCATAGAAATTGTCAGACGATACCAATCCCATCTTTTTATTTTTTAATTTGAAATCTTATTTATCAACACAACAGTAACTATAGTGAAACAAAAACAGATCTCACATTCAAGCTTCTGTACTTAAAGCAATTAATGTAATATCAGGGGGGCCAGGGGTGGGCTGGGGGGGTGAGAGGCGTGGCAAGGCGTGAATAGTTTTAAAGCTTTCCAGTTGATTTCAATGTGAAGCCAAAGTTGGAATTCATTTCCAAGCTAAATTACACATTTTGCTTACAAGGCATTGGGTCTGTATCTTTCAAAAGTTCCTAGAAGCCAGGCACCTGTGGTTCATGCATGCAATCCTAACTACTTAAGAGCTCTCAGGATTGCGGTTCAAAGCCAGCCTGGGCAGGAAAGTCCATGAGACTCTTATCTCCAGTTGACTACTAGAAAACCAAAAGTGGAGCTGTGGCTCAAAGTGGTAGAGCATCAGCCTTGAGCACAAAAGCTCGGGGATGGCACCCAGGCCCTGAGTTCAAGCCCCATGACCAATAAAAATAAATGAATAAATAAAGTTCCTAGAGCTTCTTGCATTTTAGAAAAAGCACATCTTCCTCCTTAGAGAAAGGACCTGAGGATGGTAGGCTGTGTGGGCCACTCTTCCTCCTGGCCATCACTCCTGGTTCCCTAGGAACCGACAATTCAGACGTCTCCAAAGTGAGGTCATTCTAGAGAGCAAGGCTCCTACAGGAAATAGGAAGTGGTGCTGGGTTTCCCTTCCACGCAGGGTGGCCAGGCACTCAGCAGAACTGTCTCAAGAGGAAGAATTGGTGTTTCCTGCAGATGACCTGCATACCACTATGACTATCAGAGAAGCCAATAGGCCAGGGTGTCCTCACATTAGACCTGAGGCATCCCCTTACAACTTCCTGGGTTTTTGCCCTTCTCCCCCCACCTAGGAAGCCCCTCACTCTCTGGGCCCGAGAGTGGCCGGCTTAGGCAATGACCCCCCTACTCTCTCCCCCAAGAGGGGGGGATGAGTAATAAAAAATACAAAGTGCTTTCTAGGCATGATCTCATTTGGGTTGATGACCCAGGGGCTCCTGAATGGAATAAGAAGTGGGGGGCTTGGGAATTCAAATTGCTTCTCCATTGTCTTGGGAAACCCTTCCCGGCAAATAGGAGTCAGCAAATCCCCACCTTGCTATCCTTCCTTCTCAGGCCAGGAGCATTTAGAACTAATTGAATCACTAGATCAGCTAATGCAGCCTCCATTAAGACCGCAAGGTTCCCCCGGGAGAGGCTATTGAAGAGCCGCTGAAAAGAGCCACACCCAGCCTCAGCATCAACCCAGCCCCCAACACCACAGCCTTTGCCTTAGAAGTCTTAGCATCCTAAGGTACCTGCCTGGCTGACCGGTCTAGATATTCCTGTGGCTTGAGGAGTTTACATGCTTGCCATTTATGCCAGTGTTTATCCCCAGGAATAATCTATAGTAAACATACATATAGCTGATATATATATATATATATATATACGTATATATATACGTATATATATATATATTATACATGATGTCTATCTCAGGATTTTCTTTGGGAGCAAACCTTTCCTCTTTTGTGGAATGGAATCATAAACACAGCTGACCTCCCCAAAGTCACGAAGAGGAGGCTGGAAGGGAACAAAACCCCAGGTCATCTTACTAATTTTCTTTCCACCCAGACCAATAGCCTCTTTCATCTGAGGAGGGGCATTGGTTAGATTTCTTGTTCAACGTGTTTATTGAGTTTCTGGCAGTTACCATGCTAACAGCTGGTAGGGGACAGTAGTAAGACTCTTCATGTCCTAGGGGGCGTGGAGGTGGACAGGCCATGGTTAGAACAGGATTGGTTAACCCAAATGTGTGGAATATTTGGTCCCTTGGGACAAATCCTCTTTCTCTCAGCACTTTTAAGGATGAGGTATCCTTCTGCCCCCAAGGGACGGTGATAAATGCTGACTAATGAAGTTCCCCCAAGGCTGAGGTCCTGTCCATCCCCTCCAGAGCTCTTTCTTAGCAAGTTCTTTTGTTCTAGTCAAAGGCCTTTCCCTCCTCAACTCCCTATCCTTGTCACAGAACCTGTGCACCCTGCACATGGAAGAGTCCTCGTCTCTCTTCTCCCAGCTCCTTTCACGCCACAGCGCAGCTGTGTACCTGGAGAGGGCTCTGTATATGACCTCCAAATCTTCCTTTACCCCCTTCCAGTTATTCTGTCCATTCTCTTCCCTCCATTCTCTCCATCTGCATTTCTTAGGATGTGACAGTGTGGCTGCTGTGACAGAGTTCTTCACATCTTCTGAGGGTCCTGACACCAGCAGCCAGTGTTTGCATTAATACCTGTGACTATATTGGCTTTCCAAAGCCTCAATTTGTTTTGTTATAAAATAGGTTCAAAATAATGTCATGCTAGGCACCAGTGGCTCACACCTCTAACCCTAACTACTTAGGAGGCTGAGATCTGAGGATTGCTATTCGAAGCCAGCCCAGGCAGGAAAGCCTGTGAGACTCTTATCTCTGATTAACCACCAGAAAACTGGAAAGTTGCACTGTGACTCTAAGTGGTAGAGCACTAGCTTTGAGAAAAAGAGCTTAGGAACAGTGCCCCATGATCAACCAAAAAAAATCATTTTTTTTCTTATTGGTGAAGCAAAGCTCACTCTTTCAGGATATATTAAGGACATCTCTTCCTGAGACCACATTAAGTGACATCTCTTGGTTGATTTGTCATCTGCAGAGTTGGCAGTGTTTACACCAGGTTCATGGGCAAGTGCTGAAAGTCAGGGCTTTTGAATTTGGAGGTCCAGGGGTTAAACATTCACCTGCACATCACTGCCCTCTAGGAAGCACATTGGTTCTGCAAGTTGTTGGCACATCACCTACCAAGAATGTTTTGTAAATGCTGTGGTGCCCTTCCTAAATATTTTTGCTTTGGGGACAATGCTGGACCCTGCAGAAAGAGGCACCATGCTGTCTCTGGACCAGATCCCTGGAACAGATACCCTGGTGTGTATCTGATCAGTTTTTATTTCCACACAGGATTTCTAGATACTTGGTTACCTTTAACAGATAGGGGCCGAAGTATCCCCTGGTCTCTTGCTCCTTCCCCCATTCCTCCAGCCCCACCTGTCAAAGGCTCCTGCTCCCAGACTGCCATGCCAGCAATTTTCTCGGCCACTTAAAAGGCCATCAAGACAGCATCAAACTGCCGGTACGTGCTAAACCCAAATGCGTATGGAGCAGAGCCCAGAGCGGGACGCTAAATTGGATTCCATCAAATCAACATCAGCTGCGTGCAAGCCGCTGATAATGAAAGGCCCCTAACGATGACGTTCATCGCTCTAAAGAGAAGGCTAGGAGCTGAGAATGGATGACTGCTGGCTCTTGCTGGGGAGGGAAGTAGGCACCAGGGAGAGGTGGTGTGATGCCTGGCCCTTGGTGGATGGATGTCTGTGGAAAGGAGAGAGGGAGAAAGAGGCAGAGGATTGTTCTTCATTCTTAGGTGGAGATGTATGTAGCAAAAGCACTGGTGTTCTCCTATTTCAAACCCCCCTCCCAACACACATACCAGAAACACATTGAAATCATTAAGGTAGCCAGATGTGGTTTTATCTAACTTGGGATCGGGAACAAAAACACTTCCATCAATCCCCACCCCTACTGGCTATTCTCAAATTCAAAAAACTTGGATGGTATTCCATACAGGAGGGGAAGAATGGAAGAGTTGGATAGGGCTTATCCTAAACCTCTCAGTTTCTCTTCATTTCTCCATCTTTATTCCAGTTTACATGTATCTGCTTTTTCCATCTCCTTCTGGACATGTGTATCAGTGACTGCTGTTGCAAATGACCACCCACTAGTGACCTAACACATACATGTGTTATCATTTGAAGTCAGGAATCTCACTGAGTGCTGTGCTCTGCTCCCGAGGCTCTAGGGAGGATGGTGTATTTGTGTTTCATTGGATGGCTCTTGATTCCTTCTTTTCTCTCCAAAGCCAACAGTGCTCATCTCTGTGATTCACACTCTGCAATCATGTATTTCCTGCACTACACCTGGGAAAGCTTCTCCACTTTCAAGAACTCTGGTGATAAAATTGAGTCTACCTGAATAATGGAGGACACTCCCCCTGTTTCAGCAGACTTGACCTTAGTCTCATCTGCAGAGATCTCTTCTACTATGCAAATTGTCTGTCCAAGGTCTTGGAGTTTAGTGTGTGGACATCTTCCTGGAGAGCCATCATTTTGCCTACATACTACATAGTGTACAAGAAGTGAAGCTTGTTGCTCAGACTCTTTTCATTTGGCTGAAATGCCTGGTGATCAGGCAGGAGCCAGATGTGATCAGCACTCACAGCCTGAGATGCCATGGCCACAGGCAGACAACACCGAGGAACTGTGTCTGTGGGTACCACTGCCACAGTCTGCACCAGCTGGCATAGGGAGAGATAGGCCTATTGGATTGGGGCTGCCTGTAGTCTTGTTCCTGCAAATAGAAATGCCATTGGTAGGGCTGTAGGCTGGATAATATTTTTAGTTTTCAAAGCCGTGTTGAAAAGGAGAGTAAATGTACATCTGGTTGGACTTGAAGAAGTTAAGATTATGTGACAAAGGGAAAAGTGGGAGCTGGGTCAGAGATTTCTGGGGTGTCATTGATGGCTTTATAACCAGATCCATGAAGTTTCATTTCTAGACCAGGTGTCTGTTTAGCTGGAGGAAGTATCTAGAGATGGTGCTGATGGCATAGCTTGGATAAACACGCAGCAGGCCAGCCTAGCTGCATGGCATATCAGAGAGCAGTCAACACCAGGTAGACCTCTGCTCTCTGTGCTCTTAACATGCTTCTGCAAAGGTGAGGCACCCATCATGTGCTGGTAGGGGCCGTTAAATACCGTTGGGCACACATGTGATCACTCACATGTTGTTGGTATGCTACTTTGCTAGTCTAGTTTTCCACAGGCTTCTGTTGTGACTGGCCTGGGAGCTGCCCCTGGGGGGTCCCAGAATCACCTGCCATCCTCTCAATATCCAACTCTTGGCCAAAGTGTGAAGGGTACCCTTCCTCCCAAACATGGCAGGGTGGAACTTTGTGAACAAGGCACACCTTGCCACTGAGACTCTTCTGGGTGTATCACATACCATCTAAACTGATGTTGGGGAGCATCAGCACACAAGGCCACAGGATAGCCATTCTCCTTGGGCGTCTTCCTCCACAGAAGAACCAGCTCAATCTCTGCGATCATACCTGTTATTTCATAAGAGCATTGATATTTTCATTGGCGGGTGTTTCTCAACAGCTCCCACAATACACTTGCAGAGGAAGCATTCGGCCTGATTGCAGCTGGCCCTCTGACTACTAGGTACCCCAAGCTTCCCCTCTGTCCTACCCTCTGACCATCAGTTACAGTTCCTTATTACCTATTGGTCCCAATGAACTGTGGGAGGAGAGAAGAACAATTGGCCCTGGAATCTGGAAATGGTGTTTTTGGACAAGGTATTTGACTTATTTGACTCAAATTTCTTCATCTGTAAAACAAGACAGTAATAATTATAATAAGTATAAGAGTATTATGTATGTGTCAAGAGCCAGTCTAATCTAGGTCACACATAGTTTTTGTTTATTTAATACAATGGCATTGTGATTCATTTTGTTATCAACTTGTCTAGGCCACAGTGTCCAATTGGTTGGCCAAATACCAGTCTAAGGTGTTGTTGTAAAGGCATTTTTAAAAGAAATAATTAACAATTATATCAGTAGCTTTTGAGTAAAGCAGATTACCTTCCATCATATGGGTTGGGCGTTTCCAATCAGTTCAAGGCCCTAAGAGAAAATACTGAGGTCCTTTAGAGAGAAAAGGATTCTGCCTCTAAGCTGTTCTTGGACTTAAGTCTGTGACATGAACCCCTGCTGGAATTTCCAGTCTACTCTGAAGGTATCAGACATGAAGCCTATACAACCATGGAGCCTTATTTTTTCCTCACAACAAATCTCTTTCTCTCTCTCCTCTTTCTCTCGTCCTCTCGCTATTGCCTTTGTTTTCTGGCAATCTTTAATTATAGACATTATGAATCAGAGAACAGGGTCCAAGTCAGTGACATAAGTGGAGTAGACTCTGCCACTTGGACCAGAGACGACAGTTCCCATGGCCTCTAGTGCATTGAGACTAGCGCATTGAGACTGGTCATGTGACTAGTGCCGGTCACAAGAAGGTGGGCACCATGCATGTCAGGCCTGAACCTGCCTAGATATTCCCTGTCCTCTTTGTGATTTAGCAGACTGGAGAAGACAAAGTGGAGGCCTCTAAGAATGTTTTTAAGATCCTTGATCCTCAAACCATCCTGTGGAAGGTCACTCCCATGGGGTCAGGCCAGACAGGAGCAAGAAATAAAACTTTATGGTATGAAGTCACTTAGATTGAGAAGTTTAATAGCTTACTGTGACAATTCATTGTCCAGAAGTAGGCCAGCCAGCAGGGAGCAGGGTGAGGATTCAAACTCAAGCAATCTTGCCTGCCTTGTTCAGCTGCTTGTGATGGTGTGGTAAGGGTTAAATGAGATAGCGCATAGTAGGGCTTGGCACTGGTAGACCACTCGCCTAGATGATGATTATTAATATAGGAAGAGTTTTATAGTGACTTGTAATATTGTGGTCAAAATGGAGTCATATGAGCTGGTGGGAGGCTTCTTATAGGTTGAACACTTGTTTCCAAGATGTGTTGGCTACCAAATTGATGTCAACTAGAAATTCTCTAGTTCTGAGTCACAGGAGGCTTGTCCATCTCCCCAAAAAACTGTCTTCTTTGACATTTTCTCCCCCAATACATGAAGACATAGGAGACATGCTCAGCAAATTGATAGATGAAGCAAAGCTAGATGGGAGAACTAATATGTTAGATGATAAGTGAAGGTTCAAAGAGATCTGGGTAGGCCAGAACAATGGACTGAAAATAACAAGATAAGATGTAGGAGTTATAAATCAAAGCCTTTAGGGTCAGAATCTAACTGAATGAGGCTGGGATGAGAGAGGCTTAACCTACTATCAGCTTCCTATATGGAAGTTCAAGGGTTCTCATTGTCTATTAGAATGATGCAAGTCTGTGAAAACAAAGGCTATGATAGGCTAGGTTAATAGTATCATACTTGGACTGCAGTCATTCACTCGGGAAGCATATGGTGATTGCTTCCAGTGTGCTGGACTTTGTGCTGGGGGTATAAAGGACAAACCCTCCCCTCATGCAGCTCAGGTTTAAATAAAAATGATGTACAAGCAGGTGGTAAAAAGCTTGGAATCATAGGAAATGACAAAGGGTCCACAGAACCAGGAATGATGAGATTTAGAGAAGCTTCATAAATACGAAGGGTCATATCATCTAACAAATGTCACAAGGGGACACAAGGAGAAAGAGGACTAGGGCTTAAGAAAATATGGCTACGCTTTGGGCTAGGAGCTCTATTCTCCCTCTTTCAATTAATCTTCCTAACAGATCTAGAGGTAGATGTTATTGCTCTGCTTCAAAGATGAGGGAACAAAGACTCAGAGAGATTAGTGTTATTTGGATGAATTTGCAGAGCTGGCAAGAGGCGGAGATAGGATCTGAATACCATCTGTTTGGATTCAAGGTTCTATGTTCTTTCCTGTTTGCTGCCCTGACTCATACTTCACCTTCACTTAAAGAAGACATTGCTAACAACTGCCGCTGTATATAGAGAGACTGCAATTTCCTTCCTTTCTTTCCCTGCGAGTGTCTTAGTAGAAGCTGTAGCAGTCCCACAAGGGGCTTCTCCATTTGTGCCTGTGAGGTAGGAGAGGTAGGGAGGGCAGGCTTGGATAGCCTTGGTGCCCTCATCACTGACCTCGTCTGCTATATTCTAGATATACAGCCCGGGGAGTTCCTGAAACTGTCTCTCTTCTTTCCCATGATGAAGAGTTTTCACCCATCAATCCATCACTTTTTCCTATGGTTAATTTCTGCCTATCTTTCTAGCTCAAAAACATCATTTTCTGCAGGAAGATCCTGAAGCCTGGCACTGGATTAGGGGTACCTCTAAGGGGCTTTTACCCCCACCCCCCATCCGCTGGAAGATTCAATGTCTATTTGAGATCTCTAAAGACAGGGCCTAGATCTCTTATATTCATTGTTCACTTTCATTGCTCTGTGTTCTGCCCACCATGCAGTAGACACTCAATAAAGGCTTTAAGAATTGACAAGATTTTTCTAAGATCCAGGGATTGTTTCAGTGCTGTGAGAACAGTCAATGTACATTGAGTTTTGCACCTTGCATTCTGTTGTCTTAGCACTGGCGTGGGCAGGATTGATTCCAAGTAGAGAATACTATGGGAATGGAGAAGAAAACCTCAGGGGCTGCAGAACTCAGCCCTGGACTTGTTTCCACTATGTACAGCCTGGCCATGGACGGGCCAAGGTGAGGTAGTCAATTGCCCCAGTGACTTCAGTGATTGCCTAGATCTTTTTGTACATTCCGGGTTGTTCGAACATTTCCTCCCAGCATCCTCAGAGCCCTGGCTTGTCTAGACGTGGGGGCTGCAACTCATTATTCTGTTCCTCGTTGTGTGTCCCTGACTTGATTTCCTGATCAGGAGGCACAAGGAGAAAGAGGCATTAATGATGAACCCTGTATTTGAGGGTATGGAGAATGATGTCAGACAGGCTACAAGACAGAGACAAAAGCCTTTAATTGCTCTTTTCCTTCTCATCAGAAAGCACAGAGGCTGACTCCATAGTTACTATAATAAAGGTTTGTGGACAGGGAAGGAGGCAGAGTAATACAGGGGCCATTGTTCAGTGACAGGGATGTGGGAGGTGAGACAGGACTGAGAGTTGAGCTCCCCAGGGGGATGGGGGACAGTCTGTTGGTTCCTCTGGCCTGGACTGGTGGGGAGGACTCAGCAGGAGCAGTGGTCAAGTTGCATTTTAAATGCCATCAATGTAGGAATGACCAATCCCTTCTGTGATATGACAGAATTCCAGGACCTCATTGGGAAAACCATCTGGCCTGGGTGGGCGAACTAGTTTATTAACCAGAAAAATGACTTCCTTCAGGGCCAGATTTTGAGAAGTCATTTCATCTACCTTGGAGTACCCTGAACATGAGGTCATCTGTCTTCTCTCATATGTGTATCATGATTACTCTCAATTAAGCAGTTTTCCTTCTAGAACCTACCTTAAAAATCTTCTAAGATAAAAAGGAAAGTATATTCTTCCATCTACAAATGATGAGCCTTGTTCTCCCTCCCTCCTGTCCTCCTTCCTTCACTTCCCTTTCCCTCCCTCCCTCCCTCCCTTTCTCCCTCCCTCCCTCTCTTCCTTCCTTTGTTCCTTCCTTCCTTCCTTCCTTCCTTTCTTCCTTCCTTCGTTCCTTTCTTCCTTCCTTCCTTCCTTCCTCCCTTCCTTCACTATCAAAAGGGATATATGTCCTTGCTAGGCTACAGTTCCCTAGTTAAAGAGCCTCTGTCACTTCCCAGTTTCTAGCAAGTCCCGGGTCCTGTGGACACCTTCATACAGCTGTTCATAAGCAGCCCCCTCAGCCATGCTCTTTCCTCTATCCTTAAATTCTGGATCTCCACCTTTGCAAGAAGGCTACCTGGACAAGTTACACTATACATATATATATATATATATATATATATATATACACATATATATATGTATATATATATATAGTTTTTTATATACATATATATATATGTATATATATATTTCTGTATAAATACTGTATAAAATTTATAAATATTGTATAAAAGTATAAATATGGTATAATTTATTTATAAGAGGTCCCTGAAGTAGTTAGATTCTCAGGGACAGAAAGTAGATTTGTGGCTACCAGAGAGTGGGGGAGGGGAATGGGAAGTTGCTTACCACACAGTTTCAGGTTTGTAAGATGAAAAGTTATGGAGCTGTGTGGTAGTAATGGTTGGAAACATGAATATATTTAATACTATAGACTGTGCACTTAAAATGGGTAAGATGGAAGATTTCAAGCTAAATGAACTACAATAAAAAAGGGAAGTCTCTCAAATTTTTTATTTTCCTTCTCCGAACATCTATAGTCTGATCCCCTGGACCTCTAGTTTTAGCTTGGCTTCAAGACCACCTCAGATTTGAATCTACCAAGTTTGGTGTTGGAGCCTTACATCTTTGCCTAGAATGTATTCAAACCAGAATCCTTTTATCTGTGTCTGTATGAACTCTAGTGCTGAGATCTTGATGTTAGAATGTAGTTGCTGTACTAGATGAAATTGAATTCTGGTCTGAATTCTTACAGAGACTGAGAGTTTTACTTTGACCTAAGTTTAGATTGATCTGTGTTAGTAGTTACTACTATATACTTGAATCCTAATGCTCAGCTTCACCACAGAGTTGGTAATCATGGTGTCCATTCAGTAGAGGTGCCCACCTGACCTTGGGAAGGACAGATGGGGCATGGTCTCCAGCTGTATCTCCAAGATGAGGCTATGAGGAAGGACTTCTGTGATCAGTAGCATTGGGAAATGATACAAACCAAAATTATGGTTTGGATATAAATGTCCCCAAACACTCATGTGCTTGGTATCCAGTTGATGGTGCTATTGAGAGGTGATTGGACCACAGCTTTGCTAACCTACAATGGATCAATGCATTGAGGAGTTTGTAACTGAATGGAATCTTAGGAGCTGGAACCTAGCTAAAGGTCACTAGGGGTGTGCCTTTGAAGGGTCTGTTGGAACCCATTTTCCCTCTCTGCTTCCTAGCTGCTATGAGGTAAGCAGCCTCTTTAACCACATACTCCTATGGCCCTAAGTTATGGAGCAAGCCAACTTTGGAGCCAAAGTAACCCTGACTCTTTTAAATTAACTTATTTAGGCATTTTCTTACAGCAATGGAAGGTTGGCTTATTGAGGCAGCCAACTTGAGCCTATTTATCTACAGGAGAACCCAAATCCCTTAAAACAGGAGCAGGCTGTGCTAGTTCCATCCATGTCTTACTCTGAATCCCTGGTGAGAGTCATCTCCCAGGAGGTCTCATGGCTTGGTCTTGGGGAACTTTCTATGTGATAGAATCCTCACTGAGGATTGTATGATGCATGCATACACTTTCCCAACACACCACCTTCACATGGTGTCCGGGTCTTGGAGACCTGATAGCTTTGGTGTCCTGGTCCCTCCACCTACCTTCCTCGGTACCCTGAAGCTGTCCTAGCCTGGCTTGGGCTGTGAGCTCTGTGGGGCTGATGAAGTCATCCTCATCTTCCAGGTCTCTAGCCCATACTTCTTCCCATCTGAAGGCTCGTTTATCTTCTGACTTCTGTTCATTTTTGCACCCCACTCTGGCCCAAGTGCTATAATTTATTCACAGTTCCACATCTCTCTCCTGCTGCTCTCAGTCACTGAGCCCATCCATATTCAGTCTTGCATTATTTAAATCTAGAAAATGTTCTGGCCCTGAAATGAAGAGAGAGAGACTCATTAGTGCGGGCCTTATGTATATATCTCTAACTTTTTTGAGACTTCAGAGGGCTTTTTGACCATTATTACAGTAGCTCTGTCTTCCCTCAGAAGGACAGAGGTACATAAAAGGCCCAGTAGGCTGAGGTGGGGTCTTAGTTCAGAAGCTACCATCGATAAAGACCCTGCCAAGGATGAAGAGCTGTAGGGAAAGTCAGAGACTCTGCATACCGCTTTGTATTCACTTCTCAGATCCTTTCAGTGAATCTTGTCCCCACCCCTCATTTGTAAAGTGAGACCACTGAAGTAAATAACCTTCCAGGTACCTCCAGGGTGCATGCATGCTCTGTGATATATATTCCTCAATCTCTGCAGCACCAAAGAAGAAATGAGTGAAACCAAGCACCTTGAATATCTTTTAAACACATCTTAAGATTCATGCATGAAGAGCAGACCCATCACAAAAGAAATTCATCATTTTAAATCACTTTGCAACAATAGAGAACCCAAGAAGGCTCAGTATAGAGACTTTAAAATCCATTGTACTTATATAGCAGCTTTATTTCCAAAGTGCTTAAAATATATTTTCATGTTGGGCTTCTACAATGTATTTGCAGAAGGTGGGTTAAGGAGAGCAAAATGCTACAGTTCTCACTGAAGCACAGACCAATTGCCTTCCTTAAGCCAGAGATCTATACAGTGACAAGGAAGGGGACCTACCATTCCCTGGAAATTTCTCCAATAGGATACCATCACGTCCTTGGGATTCACCTGTTCATATGCACATCAGCTCCTCTCCCAGGCTTTGTCCTTCTCCTGGTCAGATCTAGCCAGTCTTATCCTGTCTCTTGCTTTTGTAATTTCATCATGACTTTATATTCAATCAAGTGCTGACCCAGTGTACTGAGGGATCTCTCAAATCTTTCCTCTTCTCCCCATTCTAAAATGATCAGAGCAAGGCAAGACCTCATAGTGTTTTATCTGGACCTTTGCTGTTAGTTTCCTAACTCCTCTATCCTAGATTTGACTTCTTAAATTCCATTCTCCAAAATTTGAAATCTAGTTATCCTTCACCATTTTCTCCCACCCTTTCCCACTAATTTGTAACCTTTCAGAGGCTCTCATTATTTAGTAAGGTCTGTAGTTTTGAGCATGATGTCTGGGAACTGCTGATCTCATCGCGTCCATCTAACTGTATTATACCTTATGTTTTCATAATACTGGGCCAACAGTAATTCTCCAAATGAGCCATACAATTTTCCACCATAATGCTTTTGCTAGTGCTAGTTTTTCCTGTGCATTCTCTTCTTTTTGGCTCATTCTTGTTCCTCACCTTTTAGGACACAGCTCATTTCATGCCCTGGGGCTGGATTAGGTACTATTTTTCTTTGCTTGAGTAACACCCTCTACCCATTTCCAACATGGGATTTTCTGTGTTATAGGTAGAAATGGTTATGTTTACTTATCTGTCTCCATTATAAGACTTCAGTTTCTTGAGAGCAGGAAACCAAACCTTATCCATTTTTATAGCTTCAGTGCTGCTACTGCAAAGCAGAACAAAGAATGTGTGTGGTGGGAGCCTTAGAAGAAATGCTGTCTTTGATTTTATTCTCACAATACTGGAGGGGGACAAAATGCCTAAGGATAGAGGGTGTCCTAATAAAGACAGTATTTTCTTCTTTTTGTACTCATCCCAGGAGCCTCTCCCCAAAATGTTTCACTGAAGTTTAAATGTTCATCCAAGGTCATCCATCTAGTCCTGCCTTCAAGATCATGGACTCCACCTTTCAAAGACAGTTGTTTACTTGAGAAAATCTTGATTCCAAACCACAGATGAGGCCACGCCCTAGATGACCATCTTGGTGTGGTTGAAAGAAAGAGCTGGTGACAGATTATGGTCAGACCAGTGCACAGCCAATCTTGGACATCAAATGCCAAGGGGGTCCTCATGGTCCCAGTCTACTTTCCTGCAGTGGTGGTGGATAAAGGAAGAGGACAGAGAGCAAAGGCTACTCCAGGGAAACGTGTGCAGGTGTGTGTGTCACATGTGTTTCTCCTGTTGCTTAAGGAAACCGAATCGGTGCTGGGACAGAGTCAAGCAACAGTCAAGGTCAACCACAAGTAGCAATTGTCTTTCCCTCCCACGAGGATACATCATCCCTGTCTATCCATGGGTCTAACAAAGCAATCACTGCCTCCTGCCGTTTCAATCTTTTCCCTCAATCATTTAATGATTTCTTGGGTCTGGGTGGCAGAGCCACCACCCCAGTATTAACACAGACTATAATTACCCACCCTGTTTCTTACCACTGCACCTCCTGTTTAGAGTTCTTAGCTGAACTAAATTTCACCCGTCTCCTTGCTGTGGGCATAAAAAGGACCAAGGGCTTCTAATCACTGCCTGGGGCCTTGGAGCAGCCAGCCATGAACTGCAATATCTGCTCATTTATTCCCGATCATTCAATTGGCTTCAAATTGCTCTGAACAAATTCTTGGGCTGTAGAAGAAGCTGTGCGGGCTGATTTTCATTAGCGTGGACACTGAGCAGGGAGAGTGGGAGAGAAAAGAAGAAAAAGGAGAGGACTTAGTTGCTTGAGTGTTCTTTGGTCTCCATACCAACTTTATGCCTCAGATCTGCAGCTTAGATCTCTGTCTCTAGTCAGATAACAGATCATTCCAGGGGTCTTGAATCTTCTAAACAGAACCTGGGTCCCAATAAATTCAGGACTTCCTAGGTCCCTGGTGGGAAGGAGAACTAAGCCTGCCACAAAGCTGTAATCTCAGGAAGAGACTACACTAACTGCCCACATAATTATCTTCCCCCAGGAAAAGACATGGCCCCCTTTGTGTTCAGGTTACCTGATCATGGTCTACAAGGCCAACTGCATAGTTACCTGTTTTCCCTCTTCATATAAGTGCTGTTCTCATAGGTCCACGTCCACTTCGTACCAGTGACCCTGAGCTCCTGGGGGTCAAAGCCTGTGTTCTGTGTTCTTTCTTGATTTCCTGTCTTCTGGGTCTTAGTGTTTAGGAGTTCTTGGACATATTTGATCTGTCTGATCTTTTTGCTATAACAGAAGTCTGTTTCTTTTCTTTTTCTTTTGTTCCTCGTTATAAATGCCTGTCTATCTATAACTCCTTTTAAACGTGGAGTCAGTATGAAAGTCTTACTTCACTGCCCTCAGCCTTATATTCTCCATGCCAAACTATCCTTATTTCAAGAGTCCCAGTATTATGTAACTAAAGAGCTAGAAGAATTGCTGTCAACCAACTTTCCTCAGGCTGATTTTATCATCTTGGATTTATACAGACACATACTGCTTCCACTTCTAATGGCTTGAATACTTGAAAGGGGGTTCTTGTTCTCTTAAGACTTCCTGAGATGTAGCATAGAAAAAGGTTAATCATACTTCAATTTTCTCTTCCTTTAGGTGTCAGGGAAAAGGGGATTGGGTTTGGCAGTATTGTGGGATTTTAGATCCCCATTTCAGCTCTGTGAAAGAGATAGTTCCAGAGAAGGGAGGGATGTGAAAGAATAATAGGTTTTTATCCAAGACACTTCGGTTCTAGATCCAGCCTCCTAACCCCTGCTGGGCAACCTTGGACAGGCTATTGTGTGTCTCTGTCTGTAAATAGAAAAATTGGAACAAATAGGTTCTAGAGTGCTCTCTAATTCAGACCTTTAAGAGAATTGGCTGGAGAATAGGGCATGGATGTGTAAGGAATAGCTGGGATGAGGGATCTTGGCACCCAGGGAGAGTTCTATAGAAAGAACATAGTGCACAGTGGGGTCTAAATGAAACAACCAAGGTAAAGCAATGGAGGATTAACTGAGTGAGTGAGGGGGTCAGTTTGGGGAGTTGATATGTGATATGTGTATAAGGAAGGGGAGGAAATCCAAGGCCAAGTGTGCTCAAATAGCATAAATCTCGTTTTTGTTCTTCTAACTGGCCTGGCCCACTTCCACGGCACTGTTCATGGCAATGACGTAGAACTGGTGTCTTTCTCCTGGCCCAACGGCTCCTGTTTGAAATAGGCTGCTCCAGATTTTGCAGATCATCTGGACACTGCTGTGTTTTGCAGAGTTGCTTTCCATCTGGTCAGCCAGCAGGCAGAGAAATCTGTCTCAGGACTGGGTTCTTCTTGGAGCTAGAAAATAAGTCCCTGTCAGCATCAAGACCACTTTACTAACAAAAGGATCTAGCACCCAACATTTCCCTTGCCTTTTCTCTACTAAGGCTATGGAGAGGATGCCTTTGATACAAGAGTTGGAGCAATATGAAGTAAGATCAAGACTTCGTTTTCCATGTCTGTAAACATTTTCTCTTAGGCTTCTTTGACATGGTTGGATGTCTTCATGTCTTGAATCTGGGCAAGCAGAGGTTCCACTGCAGTGGGCTTTTCTTCCTGCATCCTGTCGCTTCTAGGCTCAGCTGATTTGGTTGACTCATGGCCAATTCCCAGAGCCATAAGACTTCCAGGCAGCTCAGTCATCTCTGGCTTTAAACCAGGCTGGAGAGCCTGAAGATGGCATTTCCATCCCTCTTCTTAGGGGGAGGCCATAGGACTCAGTACATTCAGGGCAAGCATGTTGTCACTGCCTCCAATGTCACCTGCCTTCTCTCTTCTTCTCCCTGGAACCACTTGTCATCTACCAACTCCCTGTCTTATCGCTAATAATTTGGTTAATATCTTTAATTTGGTTAATGCTGTACATTTACGTTTTTCTTCATGTTGTGTCCTATAAGATGATTATTATTACTATTGTACCAGAAAAGATATGGAGGACCAAGAAATTCTCTCTCTTTTCTTGTTCTAGTTCTCATAAAGAGTAAAGAGCTGGGGTTCACATTCTAATTGGTCTGACACCAAACTAGGAGATTTGCTTCCTCAGTGAAGTAAAGAGGGGAACTTATATTGTCAAAGACCAAGGACAGATCAATCTTTCTGTAAGTCCTGGTATTCAGATTGTGGAGATTCAGCAACTGGATCAACACATACCCAGTCCCTTCATGATAATTTCCTTTATTTTTTTTTTGGCTGTACTGAAGTTTGAACTCAGGACCTTGTACTTGTTAGGCAAGTGCTCTACCACTGAGCCAACCCTCACCCCCCCCCCAGCCCTGTTAGCTTTCCTCTTAAATTTGATTTTCCATCTATTCATTCAGGCAAGGCCAAGTTATTGACAAGGATCTAGGACCACAGATTCTGGATACCTCCAATCCAGTTCTGATTTCACGGTAGCTCACCTGATATGTGGCCTTGGACAAATAATTGATTCTTATCCTTCTGCAAAATGGAGATAGCTTCCCCGTGTCTACTTCATGCACCTCCTTCTAGAGCATAATTCAGACCAGGTTCCAGTTTCAGCAATGACAGACAACAGCAAATCTTGGCCTCGAGCAATACTTTAAATCTCTAGAAACTCCAATTTCCTCATTGGTACCATGAATTTACTAATATTTGCCCCGGCTATGGAGTTTCATTAGAATCAAGTGAGATAGCAGCATTTTGAGAGAAGAAAAGGTCTATATGAAAGTAAAACAGTCCTGATGGAGTAGGTACATGTAGAAGATGTCATGTGGAATGCTCTGAACTCTTTGTCAGAAAGCATGTGTGCAAAGTGAGCATTGGAAGTACCATAGTCATGGAGGAAGTAAGAATATCAGTCCTTCTGTGGCACTCAGAGTTCCCTGCTATTGTTAGCTCTCCCTTCACCATCTACTGGCATGTGGCACTTATTGGGATTTCCCAATCCTTGTCTAGTCATTCCTCAACCCATTCCTGTGAGGACATTATGGGAAGGACAGAAGAAAAGAGAATAGAGAGGGATTGTGAAGTAATAGTGGCCACCCAACCCTCTGGGTTCTAGGAAAATTGTCACCATCTCCTCCTTGCTTTGGTAAGGTTCTGAATTCAACAGCAGCTTTTCCAGGAAGGCAAAGCTACAGTAGGAGGAGGAGGAAGTTCCTTAAAAGCCTGTTTTTAGGTGCTCACTGGGAATCGTGTGGGACTGACCAACTTGAAGCTAACCCATTGGAGAAAGCCTCATATGTGGTGGATGTTTGCCATGGAAAAGGAGCCAGGCTCAGAGCCTCTGTATAGAAAGTTACTTTTTAGACACTATGCGGTTATGAAGGCCATACTTCTACTTGCTTTTGCCTCTGCATTCTGGTAGGCCTGATCTTGTATCCAAGATGAGTAGGTATTTATGTTATTCTTTAAAATCTTCTGGAATAGTAGATCCCAAACTTTTCCTAGAACAAACACACAAATATTAGCAAATTTAACCTTCCAAATATCTACGTTGACATCTCTTTCTATAGTTTAAGAGCACTTGCTTCAGTTCTCAAGAAGAGAGCCATAAAGTGTACTGACCTGTCTTTGAAGACCAGAAAGTTCCTTTTTTTCATTGAAGCTTGTCTTCAAGTCTATTAATGCCAAGAGTTTTAAAGTGACTGAAATTTTACTCTACTTACAAATTAATAATAACTTGTGATGGTTTCAGGCTTGTGGAAGACCTGAGATTCTTGGATCCAAGATGAAAGATTGTTATGGTTCATTGCACATGCAGTATCCAGATTCTTGGTTTACTTGTATTTTCCTCCTGGACCCTAATTACTAATGAAATGGGAAGGAAACTGGCCTGTGTGCACAGTGAATTCCATTATAGGAGAGCAACTCTGAGCTTAGGAAACCTAAATCTGTAATGGGCAGTGTCACTCCAGAGTGGGACCCAATTTCTCTGTCTTCCAGACAGAGCTGTTTGCTCTATAAATGTTCTTACACCATTGATCTGGAGCCCAGTCAATCAGTATCTTGATTGCAAAATGAGTAAAAACCTCAGTTTTCTATGGAGAAATATTTCAGCTTTAGTATGTTTAAGTGGGCAAATTCCGGTTCTTAAAGAACCGTGGGTTCTGTTTCCCAACCTGCTCCATTTGTCCTGCAGTTCTCTCCACTTGGGCTCTCTGTGCTTCCCTTCATTTAGGACAGCACCATTCAGCCAGTTCTCTATAGAGGACTTCCCCAGGTACCTCCAGTATAGACACTCATTACCTTATTGAGGGTCCTCCAGGAACCTGCACCTGGAAGGTACATTGTCTCATCTTTTCAGTTCTCGGAAGATAAGACAAATTACAGGCAATCTAGAGACAAGTAACTTAGGTGATTAGGCATGATGTCGGGGAAAGATGAAAAGAACTGCATGTGCAAGCGTCTGCTCAGGTTGTGTAGACGGGATTTGAGGAAGGGGATGTGGGAAGCAGCCAGTGCCTGAGTGCGTTAGACTCTAAGTTCCTTCCTGGCTTGGCTTCCCTATGCATCAGTTCATAAAACTGGGATGAAAATGGCCTTTTGTTGCTAGAGATCACTATATAGTAATGATAAGCCAGAGTAACGAAGTTATTTCTAAAACACAAAAAAAGAAGCACTAGAAATAATCTTTTAAAAATTATTTTTGAAAAAATTATCCTTGTTTGTACAAAGGAGCTGCATTTAATAAAGCTATTTTTTAAAAAAGGAATACAATATATCTTGATTGGCATTCTCACCATCCCTCCTCTCCCCACCCCCTCCCGACTCTTTCCCTCACTCTTTTTAATTTTGTAGGCTATACATTGAATCCTTAACTACATCCCCACCCCCTTACTCCTTTTCATTAGTCTACCTCTTTCCACTTGACGCCACCCATCTATTTGACTACCCACTCCCTGGTGTTTTATTTTGCTTAACTTTGACTTTGTCCTTCTAAGGAATCTACCATATTCCAGTTAATATATTTGTGTACACTGGCATACCACTCAATGTATTTATTTACTTAAAGTTTATAAGCCAAATCTAGATTTGGCTTTTAAAACGTACATCCTTTGTTTCTGTGGGCTTGACTTACTTAGCATAACTTTGCAGGTGTTTCCATTTCTTTACAAATGGTACAATATAATTTTTTTTTGTTGGTTGTGAGGCTTGAACTCTGGGTCTAGGCATCGTACCTCAGCTCTTCAGCTACCACTTGAGCCACTTCACTTCCAATTTTTTCTAATGGATGGGTAAAATTCAAGTGTATATAGGTGCCATGTTTTCTTGATCCATTCATCTATTGAGGGGCATCTGGACTGATTCCATATCTTGGGTATAGTGAATAGAGCTGCAATAAACATGGTTGTACTGGTGACTTTGCTATATCCTGGTTTGTAATCTTTTGGGTAAATACCAATGAGTAGAAAGAATCTTAAGGGGCCTCATCTTCAGATTCTTAACATATTGAGAAGGAAATTGAAGTTGAGAGGGTGAGGTCCAGAAACACAACAGTAGCTACAGGAAGAAAGGGACTAACTAGAATGTTAGTAGAATCTGGTTCTCTTGATATTCAAACTGGTACAGTAACTTTCTAGGTCACAATTTATCTGGAATACTTAAGCATAAAAATATAATATTCTGGTCATTTTAATGTGTTTTCATCATGAATGTCCACATGGAGAGAAAATACACAAGCCTATTATATTCCAACTTCTGAGGGCTCCTAGCAGTGGCCACAAGTTCCTTTTTTCCCCAAATTCTCTTTTAGCTGTCTATTGGTTTAGATTAAAAAAAAGCATTTTAACTTCCCACAAATATGTTTGTTTTTACAAGATAGATCTCAGACTTCTTTTCACTAAGTTACATTGATCAAATAGTGATTATTTTTCCATGTTATGTTAATCAAAATTAATTGCCAGTGAGAGTTTCTGATTACTTAATGATCATTGCTTCTCTGCTTGGTTGAAACAAGTCTAGGGCACAAATCAAAGCATGATACTTTAATATGCCTACACAACTGTATCTCTCCCACCCCCCAAAACCCCCAAAACAAACAAAACAAATTTTCTGCTGCATTTTTGGAAATGTTGAACATTGCCAAAGAAGTATCATTACTGTTTTCTAATTACATTAGAAACTATTAGCTACAGGACCAATTCTGACTTCATGGAAGGAATTGAATGCTCAGGAGTTGGGTAACTTGCTGAAAGATACTGGCAGAGGTCTCTTAAGAGTTCTCCCCAAAACATGTTAGTGTCCTTCTCTTCTTCCTTTTTTTGTGTGTGAGAATATTTGGGCTTGAACTCAGGGCTTCATGCTATCATTTGGCTTTTATGCACAAGGCTGGTGCTCTACCATTTGAGCCACACCTCCACTTCTGTTTCTTTGTTGATTAATTGAAGCCAAGAGTCTCATGGACTTTTCTTCCCTGGGCTAACTCTGAACAATGACCCTCAAATCTCAGCCTCCTGAGGAGCTAATGTTACAAGTGCAAGTCCCTGTATTCTGAGGATGACTATGGTGCATGGGCAACAGTACAAGTAGGCTGTCATCATAATCTAATGGACTCCTCTAAACTTAAACCCCAGACACAACATCCTTCTCAGAGCGCCAGCTTTTTCTCCCAGTCTCAGGCTGAGACCAGTGTTTGATACTAAAGATAGAATGGAGCCGGAAGGATTTTTGAAGTAAGGCCTTGAAGAGCAGCTCCGTTGGAAGGATGTCCATATTCTTTGATGCCAACAGTGAGAACTAACTCCCACCTTCTCCTCATGTAGCTTGGAAGTGCAAATATTTCATCAACTTTGTGAGAGACCCCAAGGTCTTTCTGATGGATTCTTCCTAATTAATAACTCAAAGGTCATTTAGAGATAGTGTCCAATGCTAGCTAGTAAAAGAACTTGAAAAGTTACAGAAATAGGATACTAACATAAGAACCCAGGCTTCAAAACTTAAAAAAAAAAACAACTTAAAAATAGTTGTACAAAGGAGTTGCCATCTAACAGCAGTTTATAAATCCAATACATCTTGATCAATATTACTTCTTCCAACATTCTCACCCATCCCTCCCACCTCTCCTCTCACTCTTCTTAAACTTATAGGGTATACATTGAATTCTTTTTCTTTTTCTTTTTTTTCTTTTGCCAGTCGTGGGGCCTGAACTCTGGGCCTGGGCACTGTCCCTCAGCTCTTCAGCTCAAGGCTAGTGCTCTACTATTTGAGCCACAGCGCCACTTCTGGCTGTTTCTGCTTATGTGGTGCTGAGGAATCGAACCCAGGGCCTCATGCATGCAAGGCAAGCACTCTACCATTGAGCCACCTTCCCAGCCTACATTGAATTCTTGACTTCAATTCTCCTCTACGTGTTCTCTTCATTCATCTACCCCCTTTCCTCTTGACCCCACCCCCCACCCATTTCAAGTACCCACTTGCTGGTATTTATTTTGTTGAACTTTGCCTTTCTAAGGAATTACACATTTGAATTCTCCCTTGAATCTACCATATTTCAGTTAATACATTGGTATAATGTTCTTCTGAGCACATCATGCTGGCACTCAAAACACAACGTACAAGTCCTTGGTATAACTCATGCTGTGAGAGATGCAGTAATTATTAGACAATGCAATTTATAAGGAAGAAAAAAGCAATCTTTTTTTGGCAGTCTTTGTTGGAAATTCCTTTTCAAAGTATGACCTAGAGTAAACAAAAATCACACATACCCTAAATATTCTATTACATTAAGATAATGAATTCCATTTACTTTAAAATGAGATATTATTATAACACAATCTCTAGGGTAGATTTGCCAAAGCACTAATACACAAAATAGACATTCTCTGAATGTTGAAATATCTTTCACTGGTGTATTTAATACGGCTTGCTTTTCTATGAATTCCTAGAGGGATGCAAATGAATAGAATATGCTTCTATAGACAAAAACAATATATTCTTTTTCAAGGTTGTGAGGAAAAAAAATAAGGATTTCCTATTTTTACTGCTGTTCCTGTTTTATCAATAGAGATGCCGCATGTAGGGACGAAAATACTTAGGATGGTGAAATTTTAAAGGGGAAAGATTTAGTTTGGTTTAGAGTTTTTGGAGGCTGAAGTTGATGGCTGGTTGGCCCCATTGCTTTGGGGCGAGTAACATGGAGTAGAAGTTAGAGAAGGCTGCTCTCCTTGTCATCTCTGGGAAGCAAAGAGAGAGACTGGAAGACTTCCAAACAGGCTCAACTTCTTAGACTCCATCACCTCCCACTAGAACCATGGTCTGGGGAACCAGAATTTAACAGGTGCACTTTTCAGTGAGCCTTAATCTATAGCAAATGAGCTAGAATTGCAACTCAAATGTCTGTGGCTCTCTAAGCTTGGGGCTTAGGTTATTACGATTATTTTTAAGTAGTTGTCCAAAGGGGTTTCAATCTCTATGTCAGCATGTGAGTACAATGCATCTTGATCAATGTCACCCCTTTCATCATCCTCCCTCATCTCTTCCCACTCTGTCCATCCCCGCAGGTTACCTGGCTTCATTTTCACACAGGTGCATGAACTATCATGACTGTATCTACCCACCCACTTGTTAGCCCCTGCTCACCTGACCTCACTTCCTCCAACACATGTTCCAGACTCTTGGCATACATTTTATTAAATTGTGTTAATTATACAAAGGAATTACATCACTCCATATTACTCCCCCTCCATATACCATACTTGAGTTAATATGTTTCTGTGTACACGTATGTGGCCCATTGTATATGTTTACATACATATTTAAAGTGAGATCTAAACTTCATGAGACAAGCCCTCTGGCTTTCTGCATTGGGCTTTGATTTTTTGAAGTGTGTTTTGAATGAAAGGAGAGCAATCACTTAGTTTGTGTATTTTTATAACTTCCTGTGCTGAGCACATAAAAAGGTATTTAAATATTAAAGGAAAGATGAGTAGAGGGCAAGAGGAGAAGAAAGAGGAATGAAATAAAAAGAATGAAGAAGAAAGGAGTGAATAAAGGAAAAGCTATTGAGTTAGAAAACATTAAAAGAAAGTTTATTTGCTAACTATCTTATCAAGTCCTTGGGACACACACACCAGGCAACTAATAAGTCAGGCCAGTCGAAAGGCCTGTAGCTACCTGACTGGAATGAAGAATAGGGAATGAACAGAGGTGCAGCAGAAGAAGACAGGAGGGGAAAGAAGAAGTCAACACCAGTAAAAGAGGAAAGACTAGAGAGGACCCATGAGGGCCATGGATGGGCTGGAGCTGGTGAGTTCTGAGTACCATCTCACTGTCTCGGCATCCCCGACCCCCAGTCTCCTTAGCCACCCTTCCTTGCTCAAGGTGACTGCTCCCCAACTTCTATCTCCAAACCAGCCTCCAGGAAGTAGAGACACCTTCAGAGCTGTGTAAAACACCACCAACCTTTTAAAGTGTTACCAAGACCTTGGTGTTTTCACAGATTTGAGTTACAGCAATGATGTTGGAATGACGGAATTTCCATCACCACTGGCCAGGTTGTGCTTGGTCCCTGAGATGCATCTCACCAAATGACTCTCACTAGTCTCTGCCTGCTTCTTCTCCAAACGTTCTTCCTTTTTCCCCTTCCTGACTCACCCTCCTCCACACACCTGGGCACAAGCTATCTTCCATCTGTTCCTGCCACGCTTGCTACATGACTGGTAAGCCAGGCATTAAGGAGCTCTAGTCCCGCATGTGCATACAGAGGAGGAACTGTGCACTCCATTTGAAAGGAGATGTGTACTATTCATTGTAGAACGTGAGGAGGTTTTTCCTCTCGAAGCCAGCTGGGCCTGCACCTGGGAGCAGCGGAGTGTGCTTTGCAATTGGGATGGCATGTCTTCCCTCCTTGAGATGGAATTGGTGCATGTAAGTATCCCAGGCCAACCCAAGGTATGCCAGGAATGTTTAGATAATAGAGTGATGAGGGAAATACAGGGGTACATGAACGCAAGTGGAGATAAGAAGAAAGGCAGAAAAAGGAAATAGGGTAAGAAGGGGTTCATCTGTTGTGACACCAGGAACAGTGTGGTCTCCAGGGTATCTGTTTGGCTTCAGTGATTAGTACCACCAGGGGTGATTTTACAGTGAGGATGGAGTGGCGATCTCTGAGGGCAAGTGGTATAGTTTAAAGCCATCAGTAGAGTGTGTTTGTGTGGGTATTATACTAGATCTAGGTCAGCCTCTATTTCTAACGTGCCCAAAACGCCTGCTGTGGTTTGATGTGGTTCTCAAAGGTTCATGTGTTGGAGGCTGGGTCCCCGTGTGGGTGGCAGACATTTAAGGAATTAGTGGGAGTCTAGTGAGAGGGTGCTACCCTCATGAATATTAACGATTTCTTGCAGGCATTCAAGATCAGTATTAAGAGACTTGGTTGTTATAAAGCTAGATCACTGTATCCTGGGGCCCCTTCTGCATGTGGCTGGTAACTTTCCACTGCTCTACCACATTATCATATAGGGACTAAAGAGGTGACATTGCTCAGTCTTGGACTTCCATCCTTTAAAACGGAACCAAATAAACCTCATGTTTTTTGTAAACAAAGCCTCACATATGTGATTATAGCAACATAAAAAGGACCAGGACAGTCTCTTTGGCATCTGAAGCTGAACCCCATCTCTTGGTGTCCTAGTTTTCCTTCTAAATAAGCATTTCATACCATGTCTGTTTTGTTGGGTTCATCAACCAGGCCACACAAACTGTCCAAAGATAGACCTTAACAATACTTCAGGTAACGAACCTCTTGGGTGATGATAGGAAATAGGAAACTTGTGTCAAAGTTCGGTGGATTGTATGCCTCGACCTCCAGAGAGAGGTGGTTTGGTGGGTTCCTACTTTGGTCCATGTGCATCTCTGAGCTCTCCATTTTGAGATGAAGGCAATGGGGATCTTTATTGAGATGTGCCTACTTGAGAATCCCTCCTTTCTTATGCCAAGGCACTGGGGTGCATCGTGGAGGCTGTTCAAGCAGCTGTTATCATCTTCTGTCTTTCCGAAACAGATTGATGTGATCACAGCCTGTGCTTTGGCTGACTTGGGGGGGGGGCGGGGAGGCTGGTGCTGGGGATTTTAGCAGGAAGGGAGGAAGACAATATGGGAGCCCAATATGGACTGCCTGTGAGCCAGTAGAAACAATAGCATCTGCCAGGTTGGAATCACTGCAGGTGTGGACAGAGGGCAAGATAGCAAGGCATCCCTGAGGGATTTGATCTGGTTTGATTCTGGATAGTATGCCAGACAAGATGGTTTAGAGAAAGAAGAGGTGGGCGGGGAAAAGAAGATCAATTGGTTTTGCTTTTTTAAAAAGTATTGATCTTGTTGAATGAATCACTGTGGTAATGGAGTCGGAGGGGAGCAGAGGAGAGGATTGACCTCTGGGGGTAAGTAGCCATCCATTTGGGAAGGGGGAGAGCCATGAGGTCACCGAGGTCACTGGGCATATCCTGCCCCTGGGTTCCTGGGAGGATGGGGGAGGAGAAGACAGGATGGGGTAAGGGCTGGAGACTCCTATTTGGGAGCCTTATCCAGGTGTGTTAGATTGTATTTCCACCTCTCCCCTCCTATTTTTGAAGCTAATACACGTCTAATTGCAGGAAAGCTGGGAAGAAGAAGACTATGGTAGGAAGAAATGCATCTTCCCCACTGTATTGTGTTTGTGCTTCCTTATGAGGATGTTGACCATCCCCACCTTTTTCTGAACATCATATCTTGCTTTTTTCTTATCTTTTTGTCTTTTCAATAATAAAGTATACTTTCCATATTATTAAAATCCTTGGGAAAATTATGTTAAGTGAAGTAAGTCAGGCTTAGAGAGACAAAAGATGCAGGTTTTCTCTCATCTGTGGAAGTTAGATCTAAATGGTATCAATCTATGTAAACATACACAGGGTCATATGCATATACACACAGATGTACTGACTGAAGTATGGCATAGGCAGGGGAAGGTTTCCGTGGGGCAAGTCCTTTGAGCAGCTAACTTAAAGTTTAAAACAAAATGAATACCAGGAGGTTGGAAAATGTGTTGGGGGTGGGGAGGGGAAGGTGAGGTCAAAGGGAGGGAGGGAGATAAATGAAATTAGAAGGGGCAGGAGAACACAGTCATAATATTAAACGAATATATGTGACAGTGGAGCAAGGTAAATTCAGGGGATTGGTGGGGGTTGGGAGAGATGGAGGAGATTGAGATGCATCACAGTCACAAACGGACATGTTGAATTGAAACCCCTTTTTACAACTACTTAAGGGGAAAAAAATTCTTGGGTGGAGATGTGGCTCAAGCCATATAACACCAACCTCTATGGAAAAGATTTTAGTTCAAACCCAAGTAGAGTTAAAAAGAAAAAGAAAAAGGAAAATGACAAGTTCTTCTGAATCTCCTTTAAACAAGAACTTTTTTGGCTAGAATAACAAATAACCATACTGAAAATATGGAAAAATATAAAAACGTATATAAAAGCAAGTGAAAACAATACTCCAAATTCTACCACCTAGAAATGACTTCTGTCAATGTTTTAGTATGCTACATTTTTTAAACTAAGGATTGGTTATAAAGTCTTATCCTGGTAACAACATTGGATCACAATCCCCCCCATCTATGTCTTCTGAATAGCTTGGACTACCGGTACTTAATACAACATCCAGTGTATTTGTTGAAATGAAATCTTGCCAACTTTTTGCCAAGACTATCCTGAAATGTAATCCTCCTGATTTCTGCCTACAGAGTAGCTGGGCTTACTGGTATAAGCCACTGCATCTCCCGCCCCCCAACACGATTTCTAATGTTTGTATGAGAATATGCCAGTTTTTTTTGGTTCATCCAAATATTTTCCTGTTTTGGATTATTATAAACAAAAGTGATGACTTTATTTATATCTAACTTTAGCCTCTCATTACTTAGGAAAGAAGAATAGTTTTGGTAGTGGGTTTAGGTTCTTCCCTCATCGTCAGGTAGAAATTTCTCTTCTCATAGACCATAGGAATGCTGCTCATACTGAATTCTTGAGCTTTGATTAGAACCTGCCAAAAAGCTTTCTGATTTTGCTGTTTCCTTCTGACAATCTTTGTTGTTTTTCTAGTTTTGTTCAGAGTTTTTTCTAGAGTTTTTTGTTCTAATAATTTATGAATGCATGAGTCACTAGCTACACTTGGCTCTTCAAATTAATTCAAATCAAGTAAAATTAAGAATTCAGTTTCTTGGTCATACCAGTTATATTTTAAGTGCTGATGGCTACCATATTGGTGAGGCAGATATGGAACATTTCCCTGTCACAGAAAGTCCTTTATAATACTAGAGAAGATAGATTGTGCCAGATCCTCTACTCTTTGTCAACTTTTTTATTCAAAAATGATCTGTGTGTCTGTGAGTGACTATATTCCGTTCCTGTTTTACTGTTGTCTAACACTACATTGTGGGAATACACCAGAACCAATGCATTTCTTTTGCTATTGATGGATATTTGGATGTGTCAAACTTCTGAGAATATTGGATAGAAACATCTTATATGTGTCTCTTGGTACACGCCTGTAAGATTTTCTCTAGTATGTGTTCCTAGAGTAGAATCCATCTAGCCTATGGCAGATACAGGTTTAACTTTCAAGATGTCTCCAGTTAGTTTCGGTATACTAATTCATTTATACTTCTGAAAGCAGAGTTCCTCTAACTCCCAATGGCTGTCACCACTACTTAGTCCCAGTTTCCTTTTTTTCTTTGTTCTTTCCTCTGTGCTGATACTGGGGCTTGAACTCCAGGCCTCATGTCTTGCTTGGCTTTTTGCTCAAGACTGGTGCTTTACCACTTCAGCCACATCTCCCTAATTCTGGCTTTTTACTGGTTAACTGGAGATAAGAGAGTCAAAGACTATCCTGCCTGGGCTGGCTTCAAACCATGATCCACAGATCTTAGTTTCCTGAGTAGCTAAGATTACAGGCTAAAGCCACCAGTGCCTGGTTTCTTAATCTTTACTAATCTAGTGAGTATCATATGGTATGTACTTGTACTCCTAATTTCTGTTTCTCCTAATTATAGAATTAGGTTGCCTGTGTTGCTCATGTGCTTTATTTTCACATATGCTCTTCAGTACTTTTCCTTTTCATATCTCTGTTCTCTTTCCAGTGGGATTTATCTTTTTCTAAACTGACTTATAAGAATTATGTCTGTGTTTTAGACACTAATCCTTTACTGATTAAATATCCTTCCAATGTTTGATCTTGGTTGTTATTTATTTATTTAATGATATCTTCTGGTAAGCCACATTTCTTATTTTCTTTTTTGAACAAAAGTTCTTGATCCTAGAGTAGTCAATATCTACTCATCTTTGTGTGTGTATGTGTGTGTGTGTGTGTGCGCATGTGCGTGTATGCGTGCACATGTGTGTCCCCTTCTTATCTTGGGTTTATAAAATTTCTTCCCTATTTTATCTTCTAAATGTTTGAAGGTTTGCCTTTCATATTTCAGTCTTCAAGGTACCTGAAATTGCTTTTATGTGTCACACATTTTCCTCTTCTCCCCTTCCCTCTGTGGCTAGCCAATTGTCTTGGCTTCATGTACTGTAATTTCCACTTTCCCCAGTGATCCAAAAATGCCATTTTTATATGAAAAATATGGGTCCGCGTAATAAATCTTGAAATCTGGTGGGACAAGTCCCCCACTTCCTTTTTCTTATTAAGAAGTGTCCTTTTATTCTTAAAAACCTGGAAGAAAAGAGAGTGGTACTGATACCCTAACTCATAAATACCAGAGACTCAAAATTCTGACAATTCGTGTGTAAAGCTTGCTTATGAAGGGCTACACCAAGTAGACTGTGCCAAAACCATCTGTCTGTGATGCTAAAGTTCCCTGTTCCATGTAGGAAATGCTAAATCTCTTTTAGCCTTGGGCTATACTTTCAATATCCTTCTAAGTCCTGAATTCCTAAGACAGAGAAACCATCTGACACAAATGTTAGAGTTTACCCAAGGACAGAAAAATACCAGCTTTCGGCTTGTAAACCAGCTGCAGTGGATGTGACAACCCGAGCGGGAGGCAGCCGGGTCTCAGGGCGGCTTGCAGACCATGGTGCCGCACTGCCACACAGTAGGAAGAGAAAATGAAGCCGAAGGAAGATGCTGCTTGAGATACTCAGAGAAGCGTTTTCCCCATCTAACGGCCTCTGAGATGCATCCAGGCAAGGTCTCTGATGTAGAAAGCTCCCAAACCGGAGGTGCAGGGAGAGCCTTTCTATTCATCCTTATGAGAGCTATTTGTGAATCCCTTCTGCACGTGGGGATGAGGGATACAGCATTGAGCAAGACAGATGAGATCCTGACATTCTAATAAGGGAGACAAGCATTAAATGACCACACTCTGAGAAAGGTCCTTTCAGATGTAAATGGTACTTATCTAGAATGGAGACTGTGTGATGCTCCGCGACTGTTTCCATCAGGAAGGACAAGTGACAGGAAGGGACAGCCCTGGGAAGGGGGTGGGGGGAGGCGGGGCGGGGATGGTGTTCTGGTTCTGAACCATCAAATGCATACCTCTGAGATGCTGTTTAGGCACAAGAAAAAGACCTGTGAGACTTGTGGGTAGGAGAGGGAGGAGGCAGGTGACCATGAGGTTGGAAGGGCAGGCAGCAGCCAGATCCCAGGGTGACTTGCAGGCTGTGTCTGGAGTTTAGGTTCTCTTTTAAAGAATGAGAAGCCACTAGAAGGTTTGAAAGGGGGAAATGTGGTGTTCACAATTTAGGATTAGAAAATTATTATCTTGCTGACAAGATGAAAAGCAAGGCATGGTGGTTCATGCCTAGAATCTTAGCTACTTAGGGAACAGAAAGAAGATTGTAGTTCCAGGCTACCCTGGGGAAAAAAGTTCACAAGACGTAATCTCAACCAATAACTAACACACAACCTATTATCTCAGCTACATGAAAAGCATAAAGTAGGAGATTGCATCTGGCGCCGGTGGCTCAAGCCTGTAATCCTAGATTAGGAGGCTGAGATCTGAGGATTGCAGTTCAAAGCTAGCCTAGGCAAGAAAGTCCATGAGACTCTTATCTCCAATTAGCCACCAGAAAACCGGAAGTGGTGCTGTGGCTCAAGTGGTAGAGCATTAGCCTTGAGCTGAAGTGCTGAGGGACAGCGCCTAGGCCCAGAGCTCAAGACCCATGACCGATGGTAAGGGGAAACAAAAGAGGAGGCAACAATGCTTGATAAGAAATGCACTCATTACCTTGCCCATGTAATTGTAACCTCTCTGTATGGTATTTTCACAATTAAAAAAAAATAAAGCAAAAAAAAAAAGACCCATGACCGACTAAATAAATAAATAAATGAATAAATAAGGCGATCACTGTCCAGGCTGGCCCAGGGACAAAAGCAAGATCCTATTGAAAAGAGTAACAAAAGAAGAACTAAGGGGGCTGGTTCAAGTAGTACAGTGTCCATCTAGCAAGTAGAAGGCCCTGAATTCAGACCCTTCCTTCCTCCCCAAAAGGTAAAGTAACAGCTCTGTGGGGATTGAAAAAGAGCAAGCCATGGTCTTGGGAAAGATGATAGCAACTATTGCCCTAAATCAAATACCAGGGAATCTGAACTTCTTGCATCCTGGGATTACTCCTTTAGATGTCAGTCTGTCCCTCTGTTGGCCTGTGTGCTAGTCACCTATTTTCCATTGTGACCAAATACTGGGGGAAATAAATTTAAAAGGAAGAATGGCTTGTTTGGGATCTTGAGTTCCGAGATTTCCATGGCCATTTACCTCCGATTCATATTGGCACAGTATATCATGGTGACAGGAGCAGGGTAGAGTAATACTCTGAACTTCACTCCTACTGGGAGGCAAAGAGAAACGAAGGGGCTTGGGTTGCAATAGAGTCTCCAAGAGCATGCCTGCGATGATCTAAATTCCTTCCACTAGGCTCCACCCCTTATATTTTCTGCCACCTCCCAGTAATGCTACAGCTGGTGAACAAGACTTAACAAAGGACACTTTGGAGGACATCCAAATCCATGCAGCCTGGCTCTAAGAGCTGGCTTCTCTAAGCATTACTGACAGAAGCCTCAGAACTAGAGTTCTTTGGGCTTAGTTGGAAGTAGAGTTTGCATGTCTCTGTGTATTCTGCCATACATACCCTTTTACAAAAGGGTATGTGTGGAGCAGTTGAAATATTCATCAAAGGCTTATTTGCGTTTGTATAGCCTCTATAATGCTGTTTCCTTCAGGGCAGCCTGGGCAATTCTCACAAAGCATCTGATTTCCCCTGAGAACCCAGCCATTGTGGCTTCTCACTTTCTCTTGGCCAAGATTCCACAGCAGCTTTCCACAAGAGGGTCTGTGCTCAGCTTTCCACAAGCTGCTGTGCTCAGCTGCTGGCTCTTCTGGTCTCTGTCATGCTGGGGAGGCCTAGAGTCTTCTGTGCTCTTCCAGCTGCTTCACACAATGCACCCACATCTGATTCTCTTTTGAAGTCCTTTCTGAAGACTGTGAGTTCTACCAGAAGCAAATCCATCTGCATGGGCCACAGAACTGCGTGCCCTCAGCATTCCAAGTCAGCTGACCTTCCCTGCCTTGCTATAATGCACTAGACTATCTGTGCTTTAGCCTTTCAGCATTGCCCTTCTCTTCTATAGTGCAGAAAGCCCAGGGCTAGAGGCCAGAAGATCTGGGTCTTATCCCAACTAGCTATGTGATCTTGGATAAGCCTGTCAGGGTATGTACTTATTAAATCAAAGGATTGCACGAGGGACTCTCAAACTCTTGCGTGATCTAGGTTATCCCTCTGCAGAAGTGCTTTGGATTCCATTCAAAATTGCTTTTATAGATGAGACAGAAGACACAACTCCAGTGGGTTAGATACGAGATAGCAACATATTATGATGTAATGTTTAGTCTGTTTTGTTAGGCTAACCTATTTTTACATTGATCTTAGAAGACAGCTCTTTTTGCCTTCTGTACACGTATGTATAAACTATTTATTAGCATGCCATTGATTGGTTGTAACCCTGCGCTTATATGGCACATTGACCCCCAGGGAACAGTATCAGCAGGTGCATTCCTGAAATATGCACCCTTCCTCGCAATGACCCACAGGCTAGGCTCAGATGCCCTGGGTAATCATCTCCACAAGCTCTTGTAGTACACAATCATCAGTTTCAGGGACAAGGAGCATATAACATGTCGCTTTGTGTCAATATGGTCTGATTTTGCCTGTTTTCAGATAAACATTTTATTTGGAAATGATTTTAGATTCATAGAATCATTTCTGAGGTAGTATAGTACATTTCCATACACCTTTACCAGCTTCCCTTCCCTTCCCCTATAACTATCAAACCATTGTCAAAACCGGGAAACAAGAATTGGCACAGGATATTACTAACTAAAGTACTAACTTCATTCAGACTTTAGAAGCTCTTCTGCTGACATTCTTCTCTGTCCCATGACCCATTCTAGTGTTCTGTGTGGCATTTCGTTGTCACATCTTCTTAGTGTTCTCCAGTCTGTGAAGTGTTTCCAATCATCTCTTTTTTTGCATGACCTCAATGCATCAGAAAAGCACTGATCATATGTGCTATAGAATCTTCTTAGTTTGTCTAGTGTGACTGGGGTTATGGAATTTGCGCGGGGGGGGCACAGACATATTCCCCAAGATCAGACATAGTGATCTTGCCTACTCAGAGCTGTGTTTCAGCCATTATTGGGGGGATCGAAGGAATAAACTGATCAGGTTAGTGTTTCTTCCTTTTGAGCAGGATCAAGGAAGGATAAAGATAGGGACCTACTCTTTGAATGCTCTGCTTTCATTTCCCCAAATGTAGGAAAAGAATGGGGTGGAGAAGCTCATTCACTAAGACTCACTGCTATTTGGAGCAGTGGTAGAGGCAGAAAATGCACAAGAGATAGCACTTAGCAATGTCCCTTGGCCAAGGCCCCCTGAGAAATGGCCAAATCACTTGGTGTCATTGGAAAACTGATGAGAAATTCCTTATCTTAAAAATTAGGTGTTATATGAGATTCTTGGAAATGGAAAGCTAATCTGTAATCAGAAGGATTGTAGTGATGTATGTGTGTGTGTACATGAACACAAGTGTACGTATGCATGTATGCATGTGTGCAGCATGTGTGCATGGGACTGTGTGAGTAGATGAGACAGTATGTGAATATGTGCATGTATGACAGAGACAGACAGACTATAGAATGGGCAGTGGATTGTGACTTAAGTCCTATTTCATTTTTCAGGTGACTCCATATCTCAACTCCCTATGTCGGTACAATGAACTCCTCCCTATGTTGCAGTTTCTGAATGACAGAAGTAAGTCTACACATGTTAGGTAAAAGTGTAATGTAGTATGCTCTGTGGGATGCTCATTGTCTGTGAGCAAAAGGAGGAGATGAAGTATTGCTTGTCTAGGTAAGGGAGAGTAGGGACTAAAAAAAATAAGACTCTAGAAATTGAGGCTGGACTAGAAACTGGAGTTTCAATTTTGTACTTGAATGAGTACTTGAATCCCAAGGTCAGACTAGCCTGCTGTGTAGATCTGAGCAACCGGGGACTCCTGCCTTCCTGCTGCTCATCTTCCCACTTGCTGGCCCGATTTCCATTCCTAGCAGTAGCACTTGCTGCCGAGGTACAGTATATTATAGACTAATTAAGACTGTTAATGATAATGGCAATCCAGTAAGTAATCTACAATATTATCCTGATCTATCTCTGTCAACCTCCCTTCATCAGGCCATTAAAGTGACAAGCTTCATAAAGCACAGTATGTCCCCTCTGTCAGCCCTCTCAGTGTTTTTCTCTCAGGAATAGCTATAATCTCTCTAGAGCTGAGTCATATGAGGATAAAACTGAAGCATTAGATTGTCTGAGATCTTCCATCCTGAGTTTCTTCCACTCATGAAATCTGAGTGCATGGGAAGTCTCCATCTTATTATCTCCCCTTTATAAACACTCCTCAGAATTTATATGTTAAAAATATGATGGTATGTGATGGTATTTGGAGGTTGAGCATTGAGGGATAAATAGGTTTAGAAGAGGTCATGAGGGTGAAGTCCTTGTGATGTAATTCATGTCCTTATCATGAAGATGAGACCAGAACTCTCAATGCACCATGGGAAGGCACAGGGAATAGGTAGCCACCTGCAAGCCAGGAAGATAGGCTTTACCAGAAACCAACCTACTAACATCTTGACTCTGGACTTCCAAGCCTTCAGAATGGCTGTTGTTGAAGCCGCCTAGTCTGTAAGATTTTGCAGTGGCAACTCTACTTACCTAAGCCCTTCTGCTAGTAATAGAACAAGGAGGGGCACATGAAATGAGTGCGATGACAGCAGCTACTTGAGGCCTGTACTTGGTCCTGGTGTGAATCTCTTATGAGTATCTTTAGCAACAGGTATGTTACCCCTGGACCCCACACTTAGTTCTTCAAGTGATACATGACTTCCTGGCCCAAAGGCATTGAGTATGATCATAATCCAACAGGTGCCATCTAAGTATCCCCCAGTGTCTTTGGGTTCTTGGCTGCGTATGACTACCTTATCTTCCTGTGCTTTCGGTGGGTACACACACTGGTTTGGGAAGCATCAGAGGGAGGAAAGTGGGCTTTGGGATATTTTCAGGCAAGGAGTCTCAAGACAAAGCCACACCACTCTTCAAAGGCTAATACACAAAACCAGAAAGGAAGTCTTAAGGTTAGAAAGCACTTTCTCTGCTGTGCAGATATTGATTCAACACCTTTAATTTTGGATGGGCCATGTATTTTGTATATTCCTTCAAACCACAAGTCAGCTACCATCTTTTTCTTCATCATCCTCCTCTTTAAATCTATCATGAAGGGATTATAATAGCCAGGGGCTATTTCCCAAGCATCAATGCTGAAAGGGGGTTGTGATAGCAAATGTCCTATTAGTTCAAAGTAATGTTTGCTGCTGAATTAAGATATGTTTTGTGGTCACACAGCCGTTCTGATGGGGAAGAGGCAGAATGTTAGGGAGCCCACTGTTGACTTGCAGAAAGATTGAGGGGTAGCGGCCAATCAGGAGGGCTGTGAGGCAGCTAGTATCATGGACACACACGCACACGCACACACACACACACACACACGCACACGCACACAGACACACACACACACACACACACACACACACACCTCTGCTTTTAACCAGATATTAGTCAAATCTGAGCCAGGGGGGCTCAATAAGCTGGAAGCCTGTTTCTTGAGTCCAGTGCTAAGATCTTAGAAATAGTCCATGAGGCATGCATTGCTAAAGTCTGCACTTTACTATGAGGGGAGGGGAGGGTCTCTCCACGAAGAAAAAAAAAATGTAAAACTGGGATGGATCCAAACTTTATCTGATTCCAGAATACTTTACCCACTCACTTCTCTCACTGGCTTTCAAATATTAGGGCTGCAATCTGCAGTAGGAAAAATTGTTTACCTCACAACCCATTCACCCTTCAATGAAGATAAAAATATTCTCACAAAACAATATTTGTTCTTTTTTGTGGGTGATATATTCTGATGGTTTAAAAATTCCATTCTTCTTCTTCTTCTTCTTTTAATTTGTGTGCTGGTGGTCCTGGGCCTTGAACTTGGTCTGTGTGCTGTTCCTGAGCTCTTTGTGTTTTTCTTTTTCTTTTTTTTTGTTTGTTTTTGCTGAAGGCTAGTGCTCTACCCTTGAGCCACAGCTTCATTTCAGGCTCTTCGCTGATTAATTGGGAAAAAAGCATCTCACGGACGTTCCTGCCAGGCTGGATTTGAACAGTCATCCTCAGATCTCAGCCTCCTGAGTAGCTAGGATTACAGGCATAAATCACCAGCCTCTGGTTTCATTCTCTTTTGAAAAGGCTAGATGGACTCAGTAAATTGATTTTACAACTCACTAATGAATTGTGAACACTCAGTTTATAGAGCCTTCTTCTCAGTGATTGTTTATACACATTCTTTCAACCATAAACATCAGTTCTAAGAAACACGTGTCTGGTCTTCAGATTGGGCTGACAGGACCCATGAAGGGCAGGCACTGAGCTCATCTGTGCTACACTGAATTTGCTTAGACCCCAGGGAGAAGTCTGGGGAGGGAGGAGGAAGCCGCCAATATGGCAGCTAAAAGTAAGACATTCCCACCCCTGCCACTTTGCTTTGTCTAGCACATATTAAGTGCTGAAGTGATTCCAAATTTGCAGGTTATGCTGTCTTAATGATCTTTGTCAAATAGTATCACCATATGAAAAGATAGAATTATATTGGGGAGTGAAGGGCATGAAGGAACCTGAATGAATACATACTTGTCCACCTGCAAGACTTTCCAAACTCAGAGCCCCAGCCTCAGTAGGCTGCTTTTCTATTCTCCCTTCTCCTTTTCTCCTTCTGTTCCTCCGTCTCTTCTTTCTCTTTCAATTGTAGTGCAATTAGGAGGAAAGACACTACATCTGCAATATTCAAGAGTGAAAGGAATCCAAAAGGGCAGACCCTTGAAATTCTCCCTCCTGTCTCTCCCCTTAGCCCCCTGATGTCCTCAGGAGGTAGCCGGCTTTCCCAGTTTCTTCCAGAAATAGTCTAGCACATATAAGTGAGTGTAAATCCATTTGTCCTTTTTAAAAAGCACGTATCACATTATGCTCACTGTTTTGTATCTGGTACTTTCCATCTAGCACTTAATATATCTCAGAAATCACTTCATGCAGAGTTCAATGTTCCTTTTCTTTCCTGACTTCTAGAAATTCTTATTTGGTTGGACTAACGTTTATTTAACCAGTCCTTTATTGGCAAGACATTTAGATTATATGTAATCTTTTGCTATTATGGAAAAATGAAACAATGAATGGCCTCCTTATACTGGGTAACGCATCTTAGCGTGGCAAAGCGAGGGCTCTGCATCCCATCCCCCTTCCTGCCATGATCTTCTTGCCCTCTCCCAGTGTAGTCTTTGGCCTTCTCCTTTTGGCCTCTAGGAACACTGTGTGCTGCTGCTTCTTGAAATTCTCATTTTTAACTCACCCTCCAGATATCAGCTTGGGAAGTCTTTACTCAGAAAAGCTCTTTATCCTCAGCATACTTTTTGTACACTCCTAATCAATCATTTAGTACCATACAGGGAAGGCTGAACGTCCTTCTGCTGTCTGGAATTTTAATAATTTCACTTCTGTATATGATAAAAGCAATCTGCAAGATGGAACAGATAAGGAATTTAATCACAATTGACTCTGTTTAATTATAGAAACATTGGCCCTTGACATAGCTGATATTGTGTCGATGCATTTTGATATAGCATTCAAAAGACCCAAGGGTTTATTACCTAGAAAATTAAAGGAAGAAAGGACAACAAAAGAATCATTAAAAACTTCACTGAAATCTTGAGTATATCCCTTCTCTGTTGCATTTTGCAAATTGTTTTTATATTATATAGAAACGAATTTATTAAGAACTCAAACTGTTCAATAATGATGTGGATATACTAATTTAATTTATTTTATGGTAGTTCATGTAACACTTGCACCCTTGAAGCTGGGATGTCTGTGACTGTCAATATTGTCACAAAGTGTGAGAGGGGCAGCAGTCTCGTGTTATTGTCTGAGCAAGCAGACTTCATCATAGCTGTTCACCCTGACATCCAGCCCCTCAGTGGTGCATGATTGACATTACATGTGTGGCATTTAATTTATATTTAAAGTACCTTCAAAATGGTGTCACTGTGATTAAGCACTGACACAAAAAGTATATGGAGAGGAAACAGGGTTACTTAGGCACGGTGATGCATGCCTTCTGCAATGCTAACTCTCTGGAGTCTGACATGAGAAGATTGTGAGTTAGAAGCCAGCCCACATTGTATAGTGACTGTTTCAAAGAATAAAATCAAAATCACAAAAAAGGAAGGAAAGAATGAAAGAGGGAGAGATGGAGCAAAGCAGAGGAAGAAAAAAATGGCAGGACGGAAGGCAGGGCAAGAAGAGTAAAAAGATAGGAAGGAAGAAAGAAAAGGAAGAAGGAAGGGGAAGAAAAGGAAAGAAGGAAACAGAAGATTGTTAATTTGCTAGCAAGCAAAGCAAATTTTCATCATTTGAAGGGAATCATTGCAGCATTTTTCTTACAAAGTAACCACAAATGCCATTTAGAATTCTCACTGTGGTACCCCAGATCCCTATATTGAAACTTTGATCCCCAGTGAGTCTATATTTGGAGACAGCGCCTTTAAAAAGGTGATTAGGATAAAATAAGGGCAAATGAATGGCTGGTGATATGATAGTACCAGTGTCCTTACAAGAGATGTGTGTTAGAGGAATGACCATGTGAATACACAGCACAAAAGTGACCACCTGCAAGCCAAGATGTACCTCAGGAGCAACCAAACCTGACCTCACCTTGTCTTTAGACTTTAGCTCCCACAACTGAGAACTTAAAGGTCTGTTGTACTAGCCCCCAACCTATGACATTTTGATAAGGCATTCCTGGTACAGCAATGGTAGAACCTAAGAATGTTTCTCACCAGTGGATAAAACCAGGAAGACATTTTGCTGCTGGTGTTAGATCACAAGTCATACTTTAGAGATCTCACATGATGGCTGTCAGGGCTTGGAAGAAAGCCTTGGAGACAATAGTTGAACACATTTTTAAGAAATGCCACCTCATCTACTGTTTATCCATGATGCCATTTTGAACTCTGAGTTGGAAAGTGAGTCAGAAAGAGTGAGACTCTGAGTGAGGAATTTTTGTCAACTGATGTTGATTTGATTTTCCATTTTCACGCCTGTATAAGGGAAAGAAAAGTATCTGTTGAAATGATTCTTTAAAAGTCGTTCATAGCCAGGTTCATGACTGTAATCCTAGCTACTCAGGCGGCTGAGATCTGAGCATTATGGTTCAAAGCCAGACTGGGCAGGAAAGTCTGTGAGACTTGTCACTCCAATCAAACAGCAAAAAACTTAGAAATAGAGTCATGGCTCAAGTGGTAAAGTTCTAGCCTTAAGCTAAAAAGGTCAGGGCCAGAGCCCAGACCCTGAATTCAAGTCCCAGAACCATCATATTTATGTGTCTGTGTGTGCACGCGTGTGCGCGATCACACACACACAGAGTCTTTCAGTAAGTCATACAAAGTTTTAGGAACTTGAAGTCTAGAAGTGATAAGAAGAATTACATTTAGTTGATAGTTTTAAAAATGAGACCTAAGAATGATTGCAAAACCAATGGATGGGGTTTTAGACTTCAGGGACTGTCAGGTATTAGTTCAGTTTTCTGTAACCAAATACCACTGACTGGGTAGAAGCAGAAAATTATTTATTTTTTCATACTTCTGGAGGCTAGATCTCTGTGTCCTCATGTGACCCATTTTCTTCTTATGTGTTGTATGAGAGAGCACTGGTCTCTTCCTGTTCTTACAAGGGTACTAATCCTGGTGAGTTAGAGGTTTTTTTTGTTTTTTTTTGTTTTGTTTTTTGGTCCGGTTGTGTGGCCTGAACTCTGGGCCTGAGCGCTGTCCCTCAGCTCTTCAGCTCAAGGCTAGCACTCTACCACTTGAGCCACAGCGCCACTTCCGGCTTTTTTTCTTCTTTTTGCTTATATGGTGCTGAGGAATCGAACCCAGGGCCTCAGGCATGCAAGGCAAGCGCTCTACTACTGAGCCAACTTCCCAGCCCTGAGTTAGAGTTTTTAACCTTAACTACATTCATCCAAAGAACTTATCTTCAAATAGAGTTGCAGTAGAGGGAAGGGCTTCAAAATGTAAATTCTGAGGACAAAAGGACACATAATTTACCCATAAGCAATTGTAATTTATTTGTTTGGTTCTTTTATTTGATTATTTTGTTATTTAGTCTCTCCCACCCATTGAAAGTTCCCTGAAGACCATAACATTTAAAAAAATACTTTATTTTATTGTGAACATGAAGTACAGAGGGTTTATAGTTATATAAGTAAGGCAATAAGTATATATTTTTCTCTTTTTTGTCAAGGTGATGTACAGAGGGGTTACAATTATATAAGTAAGGTAATAAGTACATTTCTTGTCAAACCTGTTACCCCTTCCCTCATTTTCTTCTATTTTTCCTCCCCCCAACCCCCTAAGTTGTACAGATCATTTCCAAAATGTATATAAAATATCAGAGTACAAGAATCAAATACAGTGACAACAGGGGATATACCATAGAGGGAAACATACAATAGAAACAAGAAATCACATAGTACATTAAAAACAACAACAGGGGCTGGGAAGATGGCTCAGTGGTAGAGCGCTTGCCTTGCATGCATGAGGCCCTGGGTTTGATTCCTCAGCACCACATAAGCAGAAAAAGCCGGAAGTGGCACTGTGGTTCAAGTGGTAGAGCGCTAGCCTTCAGGTGAAGAGTTGAGGAACAGTGCCCAGGCCCAGAGTTCAGGCCCCATGACTGACAAAGCAGCAGCAACAACAACAACAAAGAAGAACCTCTTGTGTCCATATCTTGGTGTTCATTTTACTTAGCATCATCTTATATGATCATATGTACATAGCTATCGAGCTATTCTGCTCATCTGCTAAGATTATCCTAGACGTATACTAATTATTGCAAATAAGAGAACCATGGGACCTATGTTTCTTTGGGTCTGGATTAATTCACTTAAAATGATTTTTTCCAAGTCTTTCCATTTCTTTACAAATGGGGTAGTATTATTCTTTGTGATGGAAGCATAGAATTCATATATATATATATATATATATATACACACACACACACACATATATGAGATATAGATATATATGTATGTATATGTGATATATGTATATCTCACATTTTCTCAATCCATTCACCTACTGAGGGGCATCTGGTTGATTCCGTATCTTAGCTATGGTGAATAATGCTTCAATAAACATAGTTGTTCTGGTAACTTTAGTGTGGCCTTGGATCAAAAACCTTGAAGTTAGAGCAGATACCCTGTAAACATTACAGGAAGGAATAAGAGAAACTCTAGGGCTCCTTGGCACAGGATGAAATTTTCTTAATAAAGACCAGAAATACAACAAATTAAAGAAAGGTTGGACAAATGAGATTGCATTAAACTTCAGACCTTCTGCATGCCAAAGGACATAACAGATCAGTAGAAAGCCCACAGATTGGGAGAAGATCTTCACTAGCCATATAACAAACAAGGGCCTCATATCTAAAATATACTTAGAACTCAAAAAATTAAATCCCTCCCAAAGCAAATCCTCAAAAAAACAACCACCTCATTAGTAAGTGGGCTAAAGACTTAAAGAGAGACCTTGATGAAGAGGAAATAAGAGGAAATGAAGAAATGCTCAACTTCTCTGGCCATAAAAGAAATGCAAATAAAAACAACATTGAGATTCCACCTCACCCTAGTTAGAATGGCTATAATCAAGAAAACTAATAACAACAGATGCTACACTGTTGGTGGGAGTATAAACTTGTTCAACCACTTTGGAAAGCAGTATGGAGGTTCCTTAAAAGACTAAACATAGAGCTCCCCAAGACCCAACAATCCCACTTCTGGACATTTACCCAAATGACCACAAACATAACTTCTTTGATTGTCAGTTCTATGATGACATGTCGTCTTTGGTCACTGCTACAGTCTGGATGGTGAATGTCCCACAAAAGCCCTTGTCCCCAGGGTAGGGTTACTGGGAAGTGGTAGAAATTTTAAAAGCAGGGCCTAGTGAGAGGTCATTAGGTCATTGGAAATATGCCCTTGATGGCAATGGAAATCAAGATTTCTCCTCTCTTTCTGCTCTTCTCTCTCTGGCTCATAATGTCAGCAGTCTTCTCTGCCATGTCCTCTCCCTATGACCTAAAAACACTAAGTCTACCCAATCATGGACCAAAATTTCTGTGAGCCCAAATAACTTTTTTCTCCTTTTAAGTTAATGACCTTATGTGTTTTGTTATGATGAAGAGAAGGCTGACTGACTCTGTTGTACCCCAGCCTGCAGTCTGGCAGGTGCTCCACAAATTTGTAGTCTCACTGCTGACTTTTTTGTGTGATCTTTTCTAAGAATCCAGCACCATTTCTGTTTTGGGGAAAGAATTTCAGAAATGACCCCTGTGTTCAAGGGTAGTGGTCTACCACTTGAGCCACAGAGCCAGTTTTGGCTTTTTCTGAATAGTTTATTGGAGATAAGAGTCTCATGGACTTTTCTGCCTCGGCTGGCTTCAATCTGTGATCCTCAGATCTCAGCCTACCGAGTAGCTAGGATTACAGGTGTTGAGTCACCGGCTCAAGGCTGGATTTCTGCAATTTGATGTGCAGAAACCAGAAAATTATTACTGGAAAAGTTACCTGTATTATTTTTTTTTACTAGCAAGAGATCAAAATTGCAAAACTATTTTGTAGATTAGGCTTTTGTTCCACAAGAATAGCCCCTTAGTTTCGTAGGTGTCATGCTGGGAAGAGAGCAGGCAGCATTGGCTTAATGTGGAGGTGACACTTGGAAAGATGGGGTTGCAGAACATTTTATGTGAGCTATGAGAGAAATGGTTCCTGAGGGCCTCCAGGCAAGTGTGGGAGAGGCTGAATGACACACATTTTATTTTACTTGCTTTGTCTTATGCAAGTGTGGTAGTCGTGGTGAGATGGGGGAGGTTGGGAGTTGCTTTCAGGAAAATGGAAGCAGAGAGAAGACTCAGGAGCTTGAGGTTTGGTCGTTCCCTTGTGAGAAAGACTGATATGGACACCAGGGCTCATAGAAATTGAGCACAAAAGGCCCAGGGCTCACAACTGTCACTGTCCCTTCAGAAGAGACGGGGAGGAAAGATCCGAACTGAAGCTCAGCCCAGAGGGGCTGTTCTGTTCACTGACCCTTGCTAATAATGTTCAGGGTCCCCGGCTGCCTTCAGTTCACAGTACATGGTTAATTGATTTTTTTTTGTTATACTGGAGTTTGAACTCAGGGATTCATGCTTGCTAGGCATGGGAACACAGAAGCTTGGAATGAGTAGGAATGAGCTGCAGGCTGGGCCACAGTCAGCTGGGGTCAGGAAGTACTGATGTGGGCGATGGTGAAACCCAGTGGACTATGCCAATTCCAAAAACTCCAGGAAACATCGGGGTTGATATCCAGTCTGACATCGTTGTAGGAAACAAGACTGGGCCACCTTTGTAAGTTTTTTGTCTTCTTAAGATTAGCAGAAATCAGGGAAGGAGAAGGAAGCCATGCTACTCAGCCTGCAGAAGAGAAGAAAGAGGTAGCAGAAACAATGAAAGCCTGGTAGTTATAATTTGGAGAAGTGATTTTTCTTATTTTTATTTGCTCATTAATTTATTTAGTGCTACAGTAGCCATAACACAGAAGGGAGAAACTGAGATACAGGACAGACCCCGGGTAAAGGCTGAGGGTTTCTCCTAGAGTGGGAAGACAAGCCTAGTTTCCACTGATCAGCCTTCCAGAATCTTCCTAGGCAGGAGCAGAGGTAAAGGAAAACTGATAGCAAATCTGGGTCATCCTGATTCCTTTTTTTTGTAGATGTCAGGTGAAGGGCAATTGCAGCGTCTGCGCATGCATGCCCTCGTGTTCAGGGTGTGGAAAATTGCATTCTTGTGTGGTCAGGGCAGCCATGGAGAGATCCTGTTAGCCCCTCCGGGACGGCTGCAGTCTCAGAGACCACACTTCAATTATGTACCCAGCAGGTGAGGGGTGCTTGGACAGAGGCCATCATGTTGAGATCAAGGAGGTAATTCATCCTTTTTTACACCCACAGGCTGAGCAAGGGCTGTGCATACAGATTGTAGCCCTGGCCAAGGGAGGGGGCAGGTGGGCAGCCGAGAGCCAAGCGAATGATCAAAAGGCTCTTTGGGATTGGACTTGTACAATCATCTATCTCTGCCCTCTCTCTCACCCATCCCTGTCATTCTGGGCATTTCAATAGACAATGGCTCTGCATCATGCAATACTGAGTTTCCTGGAAGGGAGGAAGTGCATATTGGGTTGTTAGACATGGCACCACCCCCCATCTCCGATATGCTTTGGGTCCAGTTGCCTGTGGCCTTTGCAACCTTTTTCAAAGGCAAGGGTGAGTTTGGGGATTCCCAAGGAGAACCAAATAATATAGTTGGAAGAGAATGATCACAGGGAGCTGCTAAGCCAAGAAACTCTTTCTTTATTCAGTAAAAGTCTTCTTTTTGAGCTTCAATGAGGGAAGGCTTGTGGGTAATATCGCATCGAGTCAGACACCCATCTAAGGCTTGAGTTAGATTCAGGCAGGAGCCTAGGGCAGGGTCAGGTAGGGGACTGTGGCTGCTCTCTACTCCATGCATGGACTCACTGTGATACCCAGTCGCACCTGGACATTGGGACATTCACAAAGCAACTATGGGATGGAGGCAAGGGTATGAAACTACAGCCAGACTATCATAGTATAGTACGTACTCTGAAGCTCAAATATTCCTGAAAAATGTATTTGAGAAGCTCCACAAATTAGTGTGGAGCATTAGTGTCTAAAGAGGTCTCCTAACTCATGGCTAGACCGGGCTAAGATACCCCTGTTCACCTCCCTGACTTTGTGTAGACCTTTTTAGCCTCTACCCTGACTGATTTATTTTGGTCCCTCAACTTCCAGAAACCTCTTGGCTCCCATCTCTTGGGGACCATTTCTGAGGAGCTCTGCTACTTCCTGGCTTTGAAGGCTTCAGAGATTTGGAGTTCTTGTGCAGAGCTGAGCTGATAAAGGTCTTGGAACCGAGGTGTTGAGACAGAGGTTTCTTGTCCTCATTTCTCTTGTGCATTTTTCCATTTTATTTTGCTTAGGACGATACCACAGACTAGGTACATTTTAAGAAATAAAATTTATTTTGGCCCATGGTTCTGGTCCAAGATTACTGGTAGAGTCTTAAGGTAGAGTACAGTATTACATGATGAGACACCAGGAGTGTGTGTGTGTGTGTGTGTCTATTTGGCTTCTCTCCCTCTCTCATACAGCCAGCAGGATTCAATCAGAAATCCTCTTAATAATCTTATCTAATCCTAATCACTTCCCAAAGCCCCATCTATAAATACCATAGTTGAATGAAGTTTCGGCCCCACAACAGAGATGAAATCCCAACCTGGAAAGCCCCAGGGATGCAGCAAGCCGTCTGCAAACCATAGTTCCTTCAATATGGCAAGGTAAGGTGCCACCAGAGTTCTTCAGCAGGCCTATCAACTTCAGAGACCCTGAATCCTTCAGGTTCGGGCAAAGAGTTTCTCCTCCCAGGACCTCAGAGCCCTTCTTCCATCCCCGCCTCTCTCCAGCCTCTCCTGGCTGCTGCAGGTAACTTCATGCCTTTCTTCTTTTCAAAAGAGGGGAGGGAATGATGAAAGGGGTGACATCGATCTAGATGCATTGTGCTCACAAACTGACATGTTGAGATGAATCCCCTTAGTACAACGACTTGAGAAGAATGCTTTAAAAATTAATTTTTTTAGAAGTTCAAAGTCTTTTACACTCATGGAACCCGCCCTTCAGGAAACTTCTCATACCTTTAAATAAGCACGAGGCATTTTCTGAGGCTGTTGTGTTTTGCTGCCAGAGTTGATTGAGGAGTTGGGGCCTTACATGGAAGCCTGAGGTAATGGGCAGGGAAGTAGGGTTAGGAAGATTCAGTCCATGAGAGACTTCCAAAAATGGAAGAGAAACCTGGGGGTCTTCTGGGTTGCTTGCAATGTTCTACTTTTTAAAGGAGATAATTGTGTGTGTGTGTGTGTGTGTGTGTGTGTGTGTGTGTGTGTGACAGAGAGAGAGAGAGAGAGAGAGAGATCATTTGGAAATCCACTGAGCTGTGTTTATATATACAATTTGCTCACTTTTTCCTGATGTGTTAGTTTAATAAAAACTGTCTTGCAACTTTTTCTTACAGATCTGAAATAATAATAAATGCATTTGTTTGCCCCCCTCCCACCCCCAAAAACAAGAAAGAAAGGAAAGAAAGATCCAGTCCATCCAGGGAGCGGAGGAGGTGTCATGTGTCAGTCTCCCTAAACCCTTTGTTAGTAATGTCAGCTCTTGCTTTCTTCCCCCTCCCCCCCATTTTCTGGGGATGTACTGTGCCATGTTTTCTAGCTCAAGGTGGTCTTCAGCCAATTTAAAGTTCTTCAAGGCTTTCTGTACACAACAACATAGTTTTTTTAAAAATCTAATTAAGTACCTGCTCTGTGTGGTGTAGACAAAAGTATGCTATAACCCTTACACAGAGAGGGAAGCTGCGGAGACTACATGTAGTATTGTGCCTCCACGACTGGTATAATGAGACATGCGTGTATACCCATGACCTAGCCTGGGTGAGAGGCAGGAGCCCAATGGAGGACCTTAGAGCAGACCTGGAAAAACTGAAACCTCATCAGGGTCTCAAAGGGCAGAGAGGAATTTGGTAGAAAAGAGAGCAGTCTACAGGGGACAGCTGGAGCAAAGGCCCAAAGGCAGGTGTGCAGTGATCCAGAGGCCCAGGCTTTCTGGAGTATTGAATATGAGTCAGGGAATGACAGAATAGTGTGAATAAGTGTGGTTGTTTCTGTGTGTGTGTCTATGTGTTCAAGTCATGTTTCTCTGTGTGTGAATGGTATGTTCTGTGCACCCACATACACAATGTGTGTGTATGTGTGTGCACGTGCGCGTGTATGTGTGGTGTGAGTTGTGTATGAATCCTGTGCAGGTGAGCTCCAACTTGTTTGGTGACAAGTGGGGCCCCGTTACAGGGAGAAGGTGACATGCAGAGCATTCTATGGGCAGATTTACAGTTTAGAAAGGCCAATTGGGGGGTGGGGAGAATCGATGGGCCAGGGGGTGACTGGGCAGAGTTGTTTCAATAGCTGATCCAAAGAGCCGATGTGGATCCGAATCGAGGAAGTATCTGGCAAAATACTTAGGATGCAAAATGGCCAGTTCCAGAGCCTTACCTTGAACAACTGGATTGAATAAATACGTGTTGCTGGGGATAGAACTGAGGAAGGATTAGTATACATAGAGTAAAAGTGTCAAGCCGCAGTTTTCTCAATCACCATCAGTAAATGCTGTTTGTCCTCCTCAGTCTTGAGCAATTAACTACCCCATTTCATTTTTAGACCTCTGATCTCCGCAGCCCACTCAGAACACCGGCTTTATTGATTTGGTTTTAGTCGCTGTCTCTCTGCCCACCTCCTCCCTCCCTTACCTTTCCCCTCCATCCCCCACTATGACTGCTCTTGTCCCTGGATGATTTTGAGCAGAAGAAGGTTGTGGGAAGTCTGGTTGTGATGGAGGCTGCCTTGCTGAGGGGCAGATAGTACTGGCTTTCCCTCCTGGTCATGTTAGAGCATTGAAGCTGGAGTGTGTGTCCCCCCACCCCACTCAAAATGGTCCTAGAGATTCAGCTCTGGGTTTTGAGAAAGCAGAGATGCAGTGATCTGTGGTTTTGAGTACTAAAAAGGGATCATGGCAGCTCCAGTAAGTTCTTACTGGTCTTCAGTGAAATAAGGAAAATAAAGAGCAGATAGTCTTTCATAAGTCTAAATTTATTCTGCTTCAGTTTCTGCCTCTATTCTGAGATTATTTCTTCCCCATTTTGTGGTGTTAACAAGTCATTTTAAAAAGTGAAATGACAGTGATAATAGGATTTATTTTTAAGGTGCCTATTTGGCAAAATATAAACTTGGCAATATGGCATTGATTTACCCTCCCCCCCCAATTATTTTAAATTTTCTTGGCAAATGAAGTCTCAAGTTGGGAAGCTGTTGAGATAGATGCTACATTTCTTTTTGTTGTTGTCGGTCATGGGGCTTAAGCTCTGCACCTGGGTGCTGTCGCTCAGCTCTTCAGCTCAAGGCAAGCGCTCTACCACTTGAGCCACAGTGCCACTTCTGGTTTTCTGGTGGTTTATTGGAGATAAGAGTCTCACAGACTTTCCTGACCCGGCTGGCTTTGAACCATGATCCTCAGATCTCAGCCTCCTGCGTAGCTAGGATTACAGGTCTGAGCCACCGGCACCCAGAGTAAGGAAGGACTTAACCTGGAGCCTGTGCAGCCCAGGTCATACTCAGCGCCAGCACCTATTTAGCCGTTGACTCTAGTGCTTCAAATTTCCCCTCCATAAACTTGAAACATTCTAGAAGGCACTTTTAGTAGACTAGAAGTAATCTAGAATTTACATGAGTTTTTGGGTGTTCCCCTTTATTATCACATTGAAAGATTTCCATTAAAACTGGTTTTTCTTTTCCTGCCAGGAAGTGTAATCCCAAGTGTAATTTTTAAAACTTAGAATGTTTTTGTAGTCAAAGACTCTGGCCTCTTTCATATTTCTTTGTCGTTTAGGATTTCAGTGAAAGAAAAAGAGATTGAAAGGAGAAAAATGAGAGAATGCTGTAGACTGCTATTTGTGGATATAGACATCCCTTGGTATTTAGGACCTCCACTATGGACCCCTAAACTGGTAGCAGATCAAATCCTTTTAGAAAATGATATATTATTTATATATACTATATAGAGAGGGATATAAAGATATAAAAATATATAAATAATCCCTACATTACTTAAAGTTCTTAATATAATGTAAAAACTATGTAACTAGTTGTTATACTACACTATTTCAGGAAAGATGATAAGGAAAGAAGTCTATATGTGTTCAGTATGCCCAAAGTTATCTTTCCCCCCTGAGGATCAAAATCCATGGATTCAGAGGACTCACTGTACCACAATTATGAGCCACACTACAAACGCGGAAAGGAGAACCAAAGAATTCTCCAGTAGCTGCCTTCCTGCACTAGAAGCTACTTAGTTTCCAATTTTTATTTCTGGCACCACTAGTCCTGACTCTTAGCTATGTTGGACAAGTTAAAATGTCTGTGTCTTTTTATCTCTCTGTCGTTCTCAGAAGATAGCTGTTTTTCTATCACTTCACCTGGACTGTGAAAGACTTCCTGCAGTGCTCCTCCCAGGGCCTTTTGTAGGGGGATGGTGAAGGAGAACAGTGGCTCAAAGAAAGAATGTCTGACTTGAGTGGGCTGGGGACTCTCCTTGAGATGCTTACAACTGAAACATCTGCATTTACTCAGTGGAAGACCAGCCCTGCTTCTACCTTGGCTTGGATGTGTAGTATAGCCAGTCTTTGCAGGCATAAAGAGGAGGAGCAAGTGAGCAGCAGGGGGTGGATATATATGATGGGTTATGTGTCAAAATAAGACACTTCAGTGACAAGACTCATCAAGGATGCAGCTACCCTGAGCTCACAGGGCAAAAGTCTAGAAGAAAAGTATTTGGAAAAGCTCCCGGTTCAAGGAGCTGCTAAGTGCATACACTCACCAGACACTCTCTGTGTTCCCTCCTCCCTCTATAATGTGGTTTAGCTAAATAGTCTACCTTCTAGACCATATCTCACCATCCTCCATCCAAACAAAATCATTCCTGTCATTTCATTCATCATATTCTTGTATTTCCTAAGGACTATGCACTACAGTTGGGAACACAATAAGAATATTAAGGCTTGTCAGTCCAAATGACTTGTACTTTAAGACTGAGGCTTGTCAGTCAAAATGACTATTAAGGAAATAAGCAACAACAAATGCTGGTGAAGATCCTGCACTGTTGATATGAGCATGTTACTATAGAAATTGGTATGAAGAATTATGGAAGAGGTAACATGGAAGGTACATTGTACGCATAAATTGACATGTTGAATGGAAACTCCCTTGTACAAACTACTTAAAGACAATAATAACAAGAAATCACTGTGGCTGCTTCTCAGAATACAGAATAGGAATGCACCCTGCTCTGTCACCTCTGAGCATATATCAAATGGAGTATCAGCATATACTAGAGATACAACACATCCATGTTTATAGCATGTTTATATTCTTGATAGCCAAAAATATAGAATCAGACTTTGTGTGTGCTTATCAGCTGAGAAATGGCTAAAGAAAATGTGAGGGCACCTGCCGAGCAAGCACAAGTCCCCAAGTTCAAACCCCATACCACCAAGAACAGAGAAAAAAAGAAAGTGCAGGCAAGAAAGAAAATAAAATGGAATAGGTAGATAGATAAATAGATAGATAGATAGATAGATGTGTGTGTGAGTGTGTGTACATTAGAGTACTTTTTCAACCAAGAAATTATTTTTTTGGTAGAAAAAGAGATAAAACAGAAGATCATCATATAAAAGAGAAATCAACCAGTAGGCCAAGAAAAACAAATATCAAATGGTCTCTCTCATATGTAAAATCTAAACCTAAAAAGAAAAATGAGTGATACAAGTATGAGGCAGGGACTGTTAGGATAAGGGAAATAGGAAGAGGCAGAAATGCAAAAGAAGCGGATGAAGAAGGTGAATATGATTAAAGTACTTTGTGTGACTGTATGAAAACAGAAAAATGAAAGCTATTAAAATTGTTTAATAAAGAGAGGGATAAGGAAAAGTAATAAAAGAGGTGAACATGATCAAATTATATACACATAAGGGAATATCACAATGAAACCCTTTGTACAATTAATATCCACCAATAAATTAGAAAGTTAAAAAAAAGGGGAAGTAAAGTCTCAGTCTCTGAAGTAGAGGTATACACCCATGAATACAGAAAGCACTGAGGTAAACACAAGCAGCCTTCCAACGCATCAGTTTTACTTGAAGATTGAGGAAAGAGAAGAAAGCAAAGCGACTGAAATGCCAAGTAATTTTAAATAATATTCTTATATTAAAATAAACAACTATTATGGAATCGGGGCAAAATTTGCATATAGTTAAAAAAATAAAACTTGAGATTTCAGACAAATTTCATGCAAGTGGTTGACTTTTTTGGACCACATCCCAGAAACTTGAGAATGCATACACATGTTAATTCTCCTCTGCCACTACAGTGCATTGGTTCAAAAGTTTGAAAGTTCTTCCCATGTGTCACAGGGGAAAACTGAAGGGTTTTAGTTAGAGAAGAGACAGAGTAAAGATTACAGTATAGAAATGTCACCCTTGAGGAACGCCAGGTAAATTTTACCGTTTGGATATTCACTTTTATTCCTGTATCCTTCCCAATTCCACTGAAATGATCATAAAGATTTTTTTTAAGGCAGATTGTGCCTACATAGTTGTGGATGGTGCAAAGCACAAGCCTAATGATTTGACAGTGTGGGAAAAGCCGAAACTGTGTTCAGGAGTAACTAAGAAACGAATTAGTTTATAGAGAGAACTTGAAATCAGAACCAAAGGCTCCTACTGAAGTCTCCTTTTACACACTCGGTGCTCTGGACTGATTTGTGTCTTACATGTGGGAGCCACATCTCTAGTGGGCTAAATGTTGTCATGAGGGTGGACTCATCATCTGATAAGATTAATTTCCTATAAGGAGAGGTGACTAGGACTGTTGGCAAGGCTACATTGGTATAGCACCAGCTACAAGCAAGAAATACAAACAAGAGCATAAGACCCTGGGTTCAAGCCCCAGAACCAGCTTGAACACATATGTCACTCTCTCTCTCTCTCTCTCTCTCTCTCTCTCTCTCTCTCTCACACACACACACACACACACACACAGAGACTTGATAGCGGAGAACTCTGTGATGCTCAGTAGAAAGATTATTATGAGGGACATAGTCTAAGACAGGAATTCCAAGGATTCTTCCCTGACTAAAATAATCCATCCACCCCAAAGAAATGATCTAAAAGAATTAACATTTGGAGCCAGGTGCTGGCGGCTCATGCCTGTAATCCTGGCTACTCAGAAGGCTGAGATCTGAGGAGCATAGTTTGAAGCCAGCCGGGGCAGTAAAAGGCCCTATGAGACTCTCATTTCCAAGTAACTACTCAAAAATTGGAAGTGACACTGTGGCTCAAATGGTAGAGCTCTAGTCTTGAGCACAAAAGAGGCTCGGAGAGAGCACCCAGGCCCTGAGTTCAAGACTCACAATCAACAGGAAAAAAAAAAGAATTAACATTTGGGACCTCCTAATAAAAGGGCCTAGTCCCCAACTAGACACCCTATTAGTAAGATCACCAGTGGGAAAGACAATGGCAGAGCCTCCCATGATAATTTGAGTGCTTTAGTCTTGAACATGAACAAGCAACCAAGGACATCAGATTTGTGGGAAAAAATTGTGTGTGTGTGTGTGTGTGTGTGTGTGTGTGTATGCCAGTTCTGGGTATGGTACCTGAACTTTTTTATTCAGGGCTACCACTCTACCATTTGAGCCACAGTTTCACTTCTGGCTTTTTGGTGATTTAATTGGAGATAAGAGTCTCATGGACTTTGCTTCCTGGGCTGTCTGAGAAGTATTTTATTTACTTTATTTTATTTTTTTTGTCGGTCATGGGGCTTGAACTCTGGGCCTGGGCGCTGTCCCTCAGCTCTTCAGCTCAAGGCGAGCGCTCTACCACTTGAGCTACAGCGCCACTTCCGGTTTTCTGGTGGTTTATTGGAGATAGGAGTCTCACGGTCTCTCTCTCCTGCCCGGGCTGGCTTTGAACCGCGATCCTCAGATCTCAGCCTCCTGAGTAGCTAGGATTACAGGCGTGAGCCACTAGCGCCAGGCTGTCTGAGAAGTATTATCCTTAGATTTCGGCCTTCTGAGCAGCAGATTACAGCTGTGAGCCACCAGTGCTTAGTTTTGAAAAAAATTTTTTTTTGCCAGTCCTGGGCTTGAGCTCAGGGCTTAGGTGCTGTCCTGAGCCTCTTAATGATCTACCACTTGAGTCACAGTGCCATGTCAGGCTTTTTCTGAGTAGTTTCTTAGAGATAATAGTCTCATGGACTCTTCTGCCTGGGCTGGCTTTGACCAATGATCCTCAGATTTCAGCCTCCTGTGTAGGTAGCATTATAGGTGTTAGCCGCTGGTGCCCCACTTTGGAAAAAATAATTTAAGTGAGATAAATCTTGAATTAAATAAACCAGAAAGAACTGAGGGGAAGCAAATTCAAGACCTAGTTTAGAAAGAAAAAAAGATTCCTGTGATTAAAATGTTTTGAGATGTAGGACAGATATATATTCATAAAAGAAGAATAGATGGTTGTAAAACAAAACAAGGGAATTTCAAAAAACAAAATCTCAGAAGTTAAAAAAATAAGAGAAAAAAATAAATTAACTGAAAAGCTACATGACAACTTTGATGGAAATACTTTAAGAAATTAAATCAAATAGCATAGAGAGTGAAATGAAAGAGTAAAAGGAAATCTAGGAAATCCTAAATTTGGATAAAATGTATTTAGAAAATGTACCTTTTATTAAGGAGCTGCAAGAAAGTATGTGGCACAAAAATGAAGACTATTGATCAGAGGGCTTTAGGCTATAATAAAAAATTTAAAAATGGCCAGGCACTGGTGGCTCACACCTGTAATCCTAGCTAGCTCAGGAGGCTGAGATCTGATGATTGCAATTCAAAGCCACCCTTGGCAGAAAAGTCCACAAGACTTTTATCTCTAACTAAATACCAGAAAACCAGAAGTGGTACTGTGGCTCAAAGTGGGAGAGTGCTAACCTTAAGCAGAAAAGCTAAGGACAATGCTCAGGCCCTGAGTTCAAGCCCATAACTGACCAAAAAAATTAAAATTAAAATTAAAAATTAAAAAAATGAAGACAAATAGCTTCAGCAAGGATGTCTCCAAGAAGAAAAACATTACATGAATTGATTACCAGATGTCTAAGTATATTGAGAAGAAGCATTTCTTTTATAACAAATACCTTAGTTTGGGTAAGTTATGAAGAACAGAAATGTCCTTTCCTACAATTATAAAGGCTTAGCACCCAAGCTAAATGTACCAGCAGATTCTTTGTGTGGTAAGGCCCACTCTCTGCTTCAAAGATAGTGCCTTCTGGCTGGGTCCTCACATGGTAAATGAATCTTCATATGATGGAATGAATTAGGGGCAAGAGAGTATAGCTAGTTTCCTCAAAACCACTCATTCCCACTCATCAGGATGGAACCCTCATCACCTATTCATCTCCCAAAGCCCCAGGTCTTTGTCCTATCACAATGGTTCTTAATTCCAACGTAAGGAGCAACACATACCTTCAAACCCTAGCAATGGAGAGCTGCATACAAGCTACCTCACTAAGATAGACACGGAAAACAAACAACAGAATACAGGGAAACAAGTATAAATACGGTATATAATGTGGACCAGTTGTGAGAAATAGAGTCAAAACAACAGCAACAATAACAACAAAAAAAACCATGAAAATTGTGACTTAACAATTTCAGGAGAATAAAGATAGAAAAGTGTGTGTGTGTGTGTGTGTGTGTGTGTGTGTGTGTGTATGCACGCACGTGTACATGCTCACACACACACATGCATGTGTATGTAAAAAAGATCTAAACCTTCATCTTCCAAAATAGGAATCCAACAAACAGATCTGAAACTAAAAAGCATCAGCAAGTAGAAGCAGAAGCCTGTTATTTAGAAATGTGAAAATAAATGCCAGAAGGTGATGGTAGCAGTAGCGGAATGGAATGCCACGCTTCTTTCTAAGCTTTAAGTTATATTTAATTCCATCAACTCTGTAATACTTCTATTGAAGCAAAAGTTAAATAAATAGGAAATCTCTGTAGATATTCTGAGGCGATTGGTGAGATGTTGAGCAGAGACAGAATCTGGAGCCGTGGCAATTTTCTTGGCATCATAGTTGGATTCCAGCATGCAAGCTTCTTGTTTACAGAGAACCCTTGGGATCAACCCTTGAGGTGGTACAGTAGGTAGAGAACATGCTACGTTATGCTGTAGGACCAGTAGCAACCTAGTAACAAGCTCACCCTGGAGCTAGAGCGACTGCGTTTCAGCACTAACCGGGGTAGCCTGAGGTGCGTTGGTCTTGTCTAAATCTGTTCTCTGCAGTTATTGACAGCTGGAAGCTGGGTACCACCAGCATTCCCACCTCTGATACAATGCATCCCTCATGAAAGGGTAACTTAGTCTTTGCATGATAATATCCACTACAGATCATAACAGTTGAGGACTGGAATGGGGTATGGCAGTAGGAACAGGAAGAAAGGAAGAGATTTCAGAGGTATTTAGCAGACCACGTATCCAGAATATGCTTGATTGGTAAAGGGAAGAAGAGGAAATAGGATTATCTGGTGTACCCCAGGCTTCTTGTTGCTAAAGCTTAGTGGACCATGGTGATGACTAGGTTTAAGGAAAATGGGAGGAAAGGTAATGATGCTGTTTGGGTAAGCCATATAGAAAAGTCTTCAGGTCAGAAGATCTGCTTGGAGCTTCTGCCTCAGCCCATCCAGAGCTCTCCTCTATACTACTGATGGCTTTTCTGAGCTCCATAGTCAAATCTGGAAGTATCTTTTCCTACTACAGTACACACCCAGTAAGAGAAGGGGACTCATATTTCCTTTGCTGTCTCCTAGTGCCTAGAACAGATCCTGGTACTCAACATGTAGCATACGTGGATATTTGTTCTTGATCAGGGTACTGCTCCCAGGATCATTTGTTTGTGTCTGTCTGGCTCCTTGGATGGGAGGCCAGGTCTTTTACTGTGTTGCTATCGAAGTTTATTTTACTTCTCTACATCCCACCCAGCATAATACTGTGTACAAAGTATACACATGTCCAAAGTTTGTGGATGAGTGGCCAGGAGATCTCAGCTTTTTAACCGTTTAAAATCCCATATATCCAACTCAGCCTGCCAGATCTGCTCCTCTTTTCTGTGAGGTTCTGTCTGGTATTTGATGCAACAGATGTTCTAGAGGATCTCTGAGTTGTTGTGAAAAGTTGGTGTTCAGAGACAGGGGAAACTCCATTTAAAATATTGTAAAATTATCCAGTTTATTGGAGATAAACTCTAATGAATGTACATTAGCAGAGCAGGGAAGTGGTTGTATTTTAGAGCCACAAAAGTCAGAAAGGCAACTATAGGGATTCCCTCATCATCCTAACTCTATTGTTTCAAGTTAAGTGTGCTGGGCTCTAGGATCCTCTTATGTGGCTGCATAACCCTCAGCCTTCAGAGGCCTGATTCAACACCCTCTAAGTCTTCTGGGCTGAAAGCATCAGTCTACACACCATCAAAGGGTGATGGTTAAATTCCTGGGATTGCCTGGACCTCATATTTCAGGTGGAAAAAGTAGAGGAAAAAATTTGAAAAGCTAAAGGGGAAGATCTTGAAGGTCAAATATATTGTTAGATTTGGGGGGCTCAGTGTCCAGCCAGCAAAAGTGCATTGATAGCATTGGTTATTCTCAGACAAGGAGAATAAGTGAAAGAATCTGGAACTAGAAGAAAGTCTCCTGACTGAAGTTGCGAATCCTCTTGCATGAGACTGCTGTGCACTAGGCTTTATTTGAAGGCTTATGGTGAAGTTAATTCTACAAGTGATGGGCAGGTTTGTGGAAATGTAAGTAGGTCAGTCTTTGTCAAATTTGTTGGGATCAGCACTGTTGATGTTTACTCTACAGATTGCCAAATACCACCACATCAGTGAGCCATGAGTTATATGGACCCAGTTTATGACTTATACCAGGAAGCAGGAATTGTAGTTTCCAGGCTTGTGTTTCCTTTGCTGTATCCTAGTACCTAGAACACATCCTGGTAGTTAGCATGTAGCATATGTGGGCCTTTGTTCTTGATCCAGGGTATCATTTTCAGTATCACCTGTTTGTGTCTGTCTGCCTCCTTCGATGGGAGGCCAGGTCTTTTACTATTGCTGTTGAAGATTATTTTACTTCTCTATATCTCATAGCACCCAGCCCAGTGCTGTGCATATGTCCCAGGTTTGTGGAGGAGTAGTCGGGAGATCTTAGATTGAGTAACTCCTCCATGGGACTTTCCACGTGAAGGGGAGTTGAGTTTTGAGTTGGTTTCTATGGCATACAGATGAGCTCATTTGACGTGCCCAGGATCTCCACCCCTCTAGTACCCTCTGGTAGGAACATTTAGACTATTCGTTGTCCTATCACAGAGCAAGGATGACCTCAGTGGAAAGAGCAGAACCTGCTTGTGTGTGCTTATGGCCTGTGCTTTGCATATTCCATCAGCTTGATGGACATCATGCCGTTATCATGACTAGTATTTTGTGGGCAGAATCTGTGGTGAGGGGAGAAGAGAGAGCATTAGTGTATGGACCATGAAGATGTGGTTGTGGACCTGTGATTGCCTGTCACTAGCTACATGTTTTTGAGCTTGTCATCTACCCTCCATGCAATTCAGTTTCTAGGAGGCTGACAAATTCTATCTTACTTCCCTTACTGTGGGTTCTGAGGTCTGAATGAGAAGGTGCAGTGAGGAATGCTGGGTAAACTGTGTCCAGTTTGTTTTGGGGACACTCTGACTGCAATACCAAGTGACCCTGATTCTTTTCATTCCCTAAATGTTAAGTGCTTGCTCTATGCTGGATATTCAGCCAAGATAGTGGGAATATAATAGGCAAAAGGCAGCTAAGCATCATGGCTTTATGACCCAGTGGTGATTTCCATGTTTAGATTTGCTGGTCTATCACCCTTGGGTGTGAAGCTGGACCTTTTGGAGGTTGCTTCCGGCTAGAACTTTGGATGGGTCTCGTGGAATGGCCTTTAGACAGGAAGTTTACAAACTGCCTGAGAGTGCCAGGAAGACACTCCTATGTAGGAAGGTCCTTGGCCCTCCTCCCTGCCTTCCATCCAGCCTGTTTCTCTTTGCCTGCTTTGTTTGTTTACAACTGCTGCTTTGGTGAGAGGAGCTGGGCTGCCCGACTCTGAGATCTTTCCTAACTGCTGTAGTTAACTCATGGGTGAGCCTCTTAAAAAGTCCCTTTGTCCTTCTCCTTTCCCACCAGCAGCCATGGGCATAGTCAGCTTATCACCATTACTGGAGTATAACCAGGGCATGGAGACTTTAATCCGAGTTTGTAAATGTCAGGGGAAAGGGACTATGTGGGTGACAGGGCACCTGGAAGGCAGAGTTGGTTTCCTTTCATCACTCTAGGACACCAGCCTGCACAAATGGCTTTGATAGCCACCAGGCTAGGAGGCTGTGCTTCATGAGAGAGGCTGGACATGATTCCACCTAAGGCAATTTCTCAGCTTCACAGAAAGTCAACCTCCATAGGTAACCCGGTAACCAGGCAGTGGCTTCAGCCCTGGGCTCGTGGGCGGCATTCTAATAGCAAATGTCATTCTGTGGCCGCCGATGAAACAATTCTGCAGCATCCAGACGCTCGGCAGAAATTGACCTTGAGGGCTGACAGGACATTTCCAAGGGGACAGCCCCTCAACCCTGAAGCACTGACCAACAAACTGAGCTTTCCCAGCAAGCACTGCTTCTCAGGACAAAGTAGAGACCAGAAAATGGATGAAATCTCTTTGATAGCCAAAGTGTGGGATATTTCACTGGTTTCTGACTTCAGATAGTTCCTACTTATTTAGACAGTTCTAGGATGGAGTATTGTCGCGGCCGCCTCAACCAGCAAGGAAGACGCGACACCGAGCTCTTCTCTCTGCAGTTTATTCAGGACCTTTTAACATTCTTCCGACTGACCCCGGGGAGAATCCAACACAGCCTTAAGTACCCGCTGGGTAGCCAATCCTGATACGCCACGTAGGAACCACCAATTAGGTCCAGGTGCG